>NW_014542365.1:1117268-1186678 GCF_000741045.1 Vigna radiata var. radiata | reverse complement strand
ATGGACCATTCCGTCCATCAAAACACTAGACCGACCGCGTCTAGATACCTCAAGACCGACCGCGTCTAGATACCTCAAGGCCGAACGCGTCTTGACACCTCATGGACCATAACGTCCATCAACACACTAGACCGAACGTGTCTAGCCACCTCAAGACCGAACACGTCTTGACAACTTATGGACAATCACGTCCATCTATACGAAACGCTAGACCGACCGTGTCTAGACACTTTGAAGCCACAATTGAATCAGTCTTGACGACTCAAGTATAAATCATCTAAACGATTTGACGAACAACAAGTATAAGCATACAAGAAGCATTCACAACTTTATCAAACAGAAGGACTGAAGAATTCAACTTAAAGATAAACGTCTACACCTAGAAAATATAAAGGATACATCGACGATTCAATCACTCACAGAAAACAACATGTTCAACAGACTTTCAAAGTCATTACAGAAGTATAATAAAGTTCTAGAAATGCCAATATAAAGTTGCTAAGTTATCCGGCTCCCACATCGGCCTCTTTTCCCTTCTCGGTTTCTTCCCTCGTAGTTTCTGCGGCCGGATCACCTTCAGTTGTATAAGCGTCGTCAGGAATATCATCAATTGACATCAGGCGGCCTTCATATATGTCCTGGCCAATATCAAAGCCTAGGCCTTCAGGAGAAACTTTGGCAAAGTGACTCATTTGCCTCAATGCCTTCTTGAACCCCTTCGTATGCTCCTGACCAATGGCCTCCAGCATCTCGGCCTCAGTGCTTTTCCACTCTACTTTCTCCTGCTTCAACTCGGCATTTGCCTTCAACAATTCATCTCGCTCCTTTTGAATATTGCCTAAGTTGGCAATTGTCTTCCTGGCTTCTTCCATCTCTTTCAGCAGCCCATCGCGTTCGATCTGCAACTCCACGCTCAGTCTATGCAACCTCTCGGCATGGGTCTTCCCTTCCTCAATGATTTTGGCAGCTTCCTCGGCCTTCTGTGCACACCCAGCATGGGCGGTCCGAACGTCCTCCAGCTCTTTTCTAAGGCGACTTATTTCATTCTGGACGTCCCCCCTGTTAGAAGCATAAATCATTTTGAAGGCTGCTCCCCCCGCCCGTAGTAGCGAATCAAGCAGAAAATCAGACATTTGTTGTTCAGACATAGCCGCCATCACCTTTTCCTCAACGGCGTCAAAATGGAACTCGACCTTATGTCTCAAATCGAAGCCCGGGTCCCACATCCCTAACGGTAGCGATCGTTCTTCAGCCGGCTCCCTAGTCTCCGTCACGGTCTTCTTTTTTCCGACCGCGCTGGTCGCCCCTTCCACCCAGGCGACCTTTCTCTTGCGCGAAAAAACTTGTTCAGGGGAAGAAGGGGCATCCTCTACGTGCACGACCGTCGCAGGGTTCGACGACGTCCCAGTGGATCGACCGGTAACAACCCCAGCCTCTTTTCTAGCAACCTGAGATTGCTTAAACCAATTCTTCTTTGGAGCCATGACCTCTACAGAATTTCACAAATATTCATCAATCATATTCAAATAAGCAAGAAATGATATTCAGCAATGAAACCTACCGGACACCCTCGACTTAAGGTCGTTGAACTTCAAGCAATTGACCATCTTCCTCGAGGAAAATGGACGAGGTAACTTGATCAAAACATCCAAGTTCCTCTTCTCGACGTCAGTCATGTACTCTTGGGGCCAAGAGGTTAATGTTCGAGGGGTCTTGGTCCAATACAATAGGAATTTGGGACTACCATCATTATTCAGAAAAAACGGCCTACCCCCCTTTGTAATTTATACTTTGAAAAATTGGTTTTTAAAGTCTTTATACGACTCGGCAAATAAATGGAAAATGGCGTTCTTTGCCATTGAACTTAGGGAGACCCAGCCTTTTTTGGCGTTCGGGCGACTTTTGAAGAAATACAAGAAGATTTTGGCCGTTGGTTCAATACCCAAGGCCTGACATAAAACACCGAACGCTTGGATGTATTCCCAGCTGTTCGGGTGTAATTGGAAAGGAGCTACGTTTAAATATTGCAAAACTTCCATTTGGAATCTGGTGAACGGAAGCCTAATGTACATATCATAGAATAGGCATAAATAAAAATAAAAACAGTTCTCTCCCGCAACGTCCTCTCCGTGGAAGACACGCTCCTCTTTCCTACAAGCAACCAACTTTAGGGCCGCGTTATATCCTAGGGTTCAAAGAACGCAGTTATCCTCTACCCATCCTAACAGTATATCTTTATTTACAAAAATGGTGTATTGATCACCAACCTCACGGGATGCCCATGAGTAGTTAGCTGGAGAAGATGAACATTCTTGCCCCGGATTTTCGACCTCGACTCCACCGCTCACAAAAACCCTATCTCCGCTTAACAAAGACTCAACAGAACCTACGACTCCTGGTCGAACCCAAAGTAAATCACTACTATCAGGTACAGAGTGAACGGAGGAAGAAGAAGCCATTGTTACCTGGGAAGGCGAGAATGACACAGTTGGGGAAGAAGACACTTGGGCAAGAGCAAGACTTTCTCAAGAAAGACGATGGAGATGCAGCAGAAATGCACTGTGACAGTTCATTTCAAAATCATTAACTTATTAAAGACGTGGAGGTTACGAAACTGCCATGTTGTCCACACCGTTGGATGCGTTTTGATCTGACGACTCTTATTTGGCGACTCTGCCACTACCACAACGCGGGAAAAACTACTTACGTTTTCAAGGATGAAACGACGACACAATCGTGTCGTTTCCAAGCCATTCACAGAACCAAACAGGTCTGTCTGACTACCTAACGCGCACACACTCAAAACGAACGGAGGCCATACCGAACGACACATACACTCATAAAAGTCCTTTGGTCACCCAAGGTCCTACTCCTCGGACTTGGGGGGGATGATGTACTGTAGTATATCTCTGACGTTCGGTCTGCTAAACCGAGCGACCAAACTTGCTAATCCCCAAATGGGCCGAATCATCAGATTGGTCCAGCTTTATTGGGCTCGAGGCCCATCATCTCGCAAATACGAATAAATGAATAATATCATTTATCACGTACCAAATAATATCTCAGTAGAGATATATCAGGTAAGTTTTTTTATATTTTATTCTGTTTATATTTTATTTTGTTCTGTTAATCTCATATCAATCCAAAGCCTATAAATAAAGAACTAAAGGCTCCAAACAAGGTACGCTTACATTCTCTCACACTCATACTTTCACACCTGACTGAGTATCAACCCTCTCTCCATTCTAAGCATCAACTTGCTGAAGATCGAGGGTTTTCCTACACCGACATCTAACTTGATCGTCGGAGTGCCTTTACAGATACCCCCCTCCCGGGTGAAGGTTGGAACCTGACGGACGGTCTGAAGAACGGACGGCGAAGATATTTGAAGATCTTACACCAGAAAAAAGCGGAATCGCGTCATCGAGGTTAGTACTTTCGGTCCCAGAAATTCCTACCGAAACAGTTATTAAATTCAAATGAAAATCCACCTATAAAAATCTTTCTAACATTCAAATTAATAATAATTTTAGAATAATAAGTACAAATAAAATGATTGCGTCTATGCTTCACTTACTTGTCATGTGTATTTTTATACTTTTAATCATCGGAGTAAAACTAAAAAGAGAAATATATTCATGTTCGTTGTTTAGACTATTGAGTTGGAAAGTATCGACCACCAAATTTTAATTTTAAATTTAGTACACAACGATTACAAAGTATTATTGTCATTAATATGGGAGTGTACTTGCTGCATGAATATATTTGACGTAGAGATACCTACAAGTGTATACTATTTTGATATTTTGTAATTTGTAAAAAGTCAAACATAAATACTAAAATTTAACAAAAGGAATTCAATTCATATTAGTAAAAAACTTAACTTGATTGAAGGGAGTTGCACTTGCACTCATTAGAGTGGAAATAGATTATCGGGTCAAGTTGCAACTCACAAAAATGTTAATACTTTTTGTTTGGGTTAAATATGTTTTTAGTCCCTGAAGTTTCACTGAATTTTGGTTTTAGTCTCTGCATGAAACATTGATGGCATTTCATCCTCCTAGTATGGAAACTCTTACTTTTAGTCCTTAAAATCAAACGGAGTTAAATTTGTTATGATGTGGCTAACGGCACTGCCAGGTGTTGTCTGTCCAGGTTAGCCTGACAACAGTGGTGCATCAAGTGGTGCATCAACAGTGGCACACCTACACCATATTCGCGACACTAGGAAAATGCAGAAACACTGATTCATTCACCAACCCTTTTCTCTCGTTCTCGCCATCTCTTTTTCCAATCCCATATTCTGCCTATTTTCTTCTATAATCTTCTCTTAATCTAACCAACCAAATCTTCTTATCACTCTCTCTGAAACCATACACCTTGGTATTATTTTTATTTTTATTCATTAACCCCAATCTTCACAAGAAACCTAAAAAAGAAGCAGATCAAGAAAAACAGATCAAGTTGCAACAAATCACAAGTAAAATTCAGAACTCCATCATCAACCCAATGGAGAAATCAGAAGGAAAAGATGAAAGTGTCGATTTGAGTCAAATATCTCTTCGACCCCTTGAGCTCTCTTACCTAGATAATGACCTCCGATGAAAAGGTGGAACCTTTATGCACTTGGGATCCTTATAGTAGCAAGGAAGAGGGCATCAATTTCATCCAAAACATAGCCACCAATTTTGCGTGGTGCAAAGCAATATGACTGAACGATCGTGCTATTGGGTATTTTTCTTTCCTCCAATTCAGAGCATGATCAAAGCATGAACAAATCATTGGAACTTGGCTATGTTATCGGTTCTAAATACAGGGGTAATGGGGTTGCCACGGTGGCTGTGAAAGAAGTGGTTAAGGTTGCTTTCACTGAGCAATCGTTGCCAAACTTGGAGAAGATTGAAGCTCTTGTTGATGTGCTGAACGTTAGGTCTTAGATAGTGTTGAAAAAGATGGTCTTCATGAGTTAAAAACAAACAGTGGTGCATCAAGAGGCCAACCTGGACAGACAACACCTGGCAGTGCCGTTAGCCACATCATAAAAAATTTAACTCCGTTTGTTTTTAGGGACTAAAAGTAAGAGTTTCCATACTAGGAGGATGAAATGTCATCAATGTTTCATGCAGGAACTAAAACCAAAATTCAGTGAAACTTCAGGGACTAAAAGCATATTTAACCCACTTTTTGTTTTCACGTAAGAGAATTACTCTTTCTACCACCACACACAGTTTCCTACATCTCTTTAATTTCTTTTTTTTTTAATTTTAAAAATACCATTTTTAATTTTACCCCTTACCTTTTATAACATTTTTTTTAAAAGGGTTAAATATGTTTTTAGTCCCTATACTTTGAGCCGATTTTGGTTTTAGTCCCTCTTTCAAATTAAGGTATAATTTAGTCCTTCAACTTTAGAAAACTCTGGTTTTAGTCATTTTTACCAAATTTTTTTAACTTTATTTGTTGTTTCAAGCACGTTTCATTATAGCATTTGGATTGTTTACACTGTTTGACACATTTTTGCTTCAATGTTAACTGAGAAACGCGTTTGAAATAACAAATAAATTTTAAAAAATTTGGTAAAAAGGACTAAAAGCAGAGTTTTCTAGAGTTGAAGGACTAAATTGTACTTTAGTTTGAAAGAGGGACTAAAACCAAAATCGTCCCAAACTACAGGGACTAAAAACATATTTAACCCTTTTTAAAACTTTAATTTTTTATTCTCTTATTCACTCACACCACACCCTCACTCTCACACTTTTATTTTCTCTCTTTCTCTCTTATTCTTCTCTTCCTCTTTCTCCAATTTCTCATCTTTCTCTTTTCCAAATTTTCCATTTTCATCAAGGTTCTCTATGAACATGTGTTGGTTGTGTGTTGGGGTTGTGCATGTATTGAGGGCTGCTATATGCCTCTGTTATGAGTGCTTAGGTGTGGGGTGCATTGATATAAGTGAATGTTAGTGAAGGTAAATACGTGTTAACCACCACATATTAAATATTTTATAGGGGTAAAAAAGGAAAGGGAAGGAGGAATGGAGAGGTGTGGAGAGAAGTGTCTGGTGGTAGAGAGAGTATAACTCTTCCTTTAAACTACTTCGCCCACAAGGAACTCTTTCTAGTACTATTACTATACTACATATATAATTCACCACTTAAAACTTCTGCTTGACGTTGCAGCAAATTGATAGTCATGGCTCTCTCTATCTTACTCACACTCACTCTCTTCCTCCATTCACACGGTAACATTTTCTCTTGCTATTCCTTTCCCTTCGAATTCCATTTTTCAGTTAAGGCCAAAGATATCGTCGTCGCTGAAGACGGTTACAACGTCACCACCTTATTCGACGGCCACAAGCCTCACATATTCCCTTACATGGTCCTTCAACGACCCTTTTCTTCCGATCTCATCCTTCTCGATTCTGTCAACAGCACTTTTTACACCGCGCAATTCCCCATTTCCCAAGGTTCTTTCCCTCCTGTTTTTGTCTTCTGCGGGTGTCAAAGTTTCGATTTTTCTTTACTTTTGTGGTTATTTTTCGTTATTCTGTGGCAGAAATCGTTTTCACGAGGCTTTCAGGAGATGGTTCTGTGGGGTATGTGGATGGGGACGTTGGTTCTGCTCGGTTTGATAAACCCAGAAGCTTTGCTTTTGATCTTAGAGGGAATGTGTATGTTGCTGACAAGAACAACCGTGCAATAAGGAAAATTAGTGCCAAGGGTATGCTTTGTATATTTCCATAACTTTTTTTTGTTGCATCTAGAGTTTGCATAGAAATGTCAGCAACACACTTTTTTGAATATATTCTTTATTATTAACTGAAATTTATTGAAAATCATAAAATTTGGTGACTTGTTATTTTTGACGAGTATGATTTTTTACGGTTTGTAATAAATTTTAACCATTAGTAAAGAAAATGTGATATGAGGAATGTGTTGGTTGGTGTGCTGTTAAGACTCCTCAACGTTTGTCTTTAGCACCGTTAAAGTATCTTGGACTTCATGATGTGACTTGGAAATGTATCTATTCTACTTCGATATGTAGATGTAGGATTTGACTCATTTAAAGTGAGTAATTTTATTTTTTCAATATTTCATGGAAAGGCATAACGAATCATGAATTTGTTGAAATATCAACAATTGGTTTTTCAAGTACGACTGGCATTATTTGCTTTAGTTTCTTAACTGAGTTGCATACCTTAAAAGAGTCAAATCTACAATTGTACGGGACGAGAGAGATTGAGTAAAATTGATAGTTGCATGAAAAGAGTGAGAGAGAGGGGGGAGACAAACAAAGTGTGGATCAAACTTTGTCTGTGAATTGTTGAGAGCGGTGGCTGGTGGTCCTCCAGTTTTCACTCTTGCTAAGAATGTCTTAATGATTTTTTTAAAATGCATGGTTTGGATGGTGAATTAGGTGAGTTGTGTTATCAGGAAATGTTGAACATTCTTTCTGTCTAATTTCGTCTTGACTAGGTGTGACCACAATTGCTGGAGGAGAGTTCTCAGAAAAGTCGACCTCAAAGGATGTCCCCGCACTGAATGCATCATTTTCAAATGATTTTGACCTGACCTTCATTCCGGGGATGTGTGCTTTGCTGGTGTCAGATCACATGCATCAATTAGTCCGCCAGATTAGTTTGAAGGAGGAGGATTGCACCTTTGGTTCTAAATCTGGTGAGATTTTAGAATTTGGGGGCTTGTGTGTTTGCTTGTCACATTCCACTTTTTTTGAGGTATAGGAAGTGGAAGGAAGAGAATGTGAGAATGAAAAACTAAATAAAGAATAAAGAATTTTAGACACCTCCACTCTATAGTTGACTCCTAGAGAGAATGTGAGTCACGGCATAATCAATTATTTCAGAACTTTAGTTATAAATATGAAGTTCCTGCTTGACATTCTTAGCCTTAATATGGGAATAGTAGATTAGGTGAAAGATGGGATTTTCCTCCATGCATTTAGGCAAACAAGTGGGCACCTCTTAACTCCCCCAACTCCAAAAACAACCTTCACTGAAACTTCTCTCTTCTACTACATATTTGATTTTCTTAGGGGTAATTTTACTGTATTTGCTGCTTCAACTCTCAAAGCATTATAAAAATGGGTAATTTAATTATTTATCATGCCCATACCTATTTTCTATTAAAATTCAACTACCGTCATTCATAACTGTTTTACTGAAGGATTTTTCTTCTTTTGTTTAGGGCTAGGTGCAGTTATGAGTTGGACTCTTGGATTGGGACTGTCATGTTTACTTGGCATAGTAATTGGGTTTGCAGTGCGCCCTTTCATAATCTCTAATGTAAGTTCCTCTCAACTTGTTACGATGTTACATGGTGAAAGAGTAAAATTACTTACACATTCTCCGGCTGAACTGTGTAGACAGAAAGGCCCCAATTCTTGCCATTGCAAACAGACATGGAAGCATTGCCTAACCAGTCTGGGGAAGCTAGTTCGGATGCTCTTCTACGGCGCCAAAAGCGCAATAGCTAGTTGTAGTTGCTCCTCTGTTTACACGATCTTGGTGAGGTTTTGGAGATTGAGCCTCTCACATTTTGTTTGCTTGTCTAGAATTAGAATCAACATAGTAGCTCCAAGGCCACATCTGGAGTCCGTGTCTTTGCTAGATTTAGATGCCTGCAATAGTGGTGAGGTAACAAAACCAGGTAAGTACTATGACCAATTGAAGGATTTGATGAGTTTTGATGAAGATTCAACCATGAAGGTGAATGATAGCATAGGAAGGAGGAATGTGTGCCATGAAGGTGATCTGTTGGTAAAGGCTAACATGGGCTTTGTAGAGCCACCTAAAGATAACATTCTCCATCCAAACTCATCTGTTTGTAGTATGGGTATTGTGAAGCGTAGATGAAGTTATTTTGTATGACAGCACTCTGTCTTGAAACTAGCATGCATATATATACTTTCTCACCAACATGGCATCACCCCATCTTTTATTTTTACCTTTGTGCTTTGTGATGATGGCAAGTAGTAACCATGAAAACTATGGATTTCTGTACCCTTCAAATATCATTAAACTTTGGAATGATATCTCAAATGCAGGGTTAAGCAATTAGTTATTGAGTTTGTCAATTATAGGATGATAAACTGTGTTCAAGAATCAAGCAAATAAATTGTATAAAACTGGAACTATTCTTAGGATTAAGCATGGCAACTGGTTTAATGGCTATCTTTTACTTGACTTGCAAAAGATATTTATACTCGTACGGTTATTGGTTTAAAAAATATTTTTGAATATTTTAAAATCTTTATGAATACGCAGATATTCGAAAATATTTAAAAAAATATATTTTATAAATTCTTATAAATTATATATAAAATATAATTTAAATTAAATTAAATATAAATTAAAATTTAATTTTAATTAAATTTAAACTAATAAAATATAAATTAGTTTTAATTTTAATTAAACTTAATTTAATTAAATATGAATTAATTTTTTTTATTTTTTTTGTGAATAATGAATTCTTACAAAGAAAAAAACGAGTAGTATAAAATACATAAATAACTTGTTTATAATTAAATATTAAAATACTTACAGATATATGTATATCTACATATACGTTATGTGTCATCTCTATTAAGGACAAATTGAGAAAATTGTTTTTTTGCAGAGTTTAATAACAACTCTAAATTGGAATTAAATATTTTTTTAATTTAGTTTTTATAAATTATAAGCATGAATTTATTATTAATTAATCAAGATATTCTAAATGTAACTTTTGAAATAAATATCAAAATGATCTCAGAAAAAGCTATAAAATTGAAATAAATATCAGTAATCCGTGGAATGATTTTGAAAATTCTGGTCATGAAACTCCAATTTTAGACTTTAGCTGACTGAGCAACGCTTTCAGACTTTGCATTCAAATATAAGTTCCACAACAACGAATTCACTGCTAATATAAAATAATGTTCTAATGAAAGTGCAAAAATAAATTAACTTGGTTTGATTTAGAAACCTTATTAACCAATGTACATTTGAGAAGAAAAATATGGAAAATTTAATTAAAAAACAGGGTTGAAATGCCTTAAAATATATGATTAAAATAGGTTAATAATACTTCCGAAAAGTTTTAACTTCCTAAAATAAGCTAATAATACTTCCTAAAGCTTTCCTTAAAAGCAATTTAGTAAGTCTACTCAACGAATATTATGAATTTAAAATAAATACAAATTACATTTTTCTGGTTAATATTGCCAAGTCGTGATAGGAAATGATAAGCACATGTTCAATGGAAAACAATTTCAGAGAAGTATTGCACATTTAAACATGAGGAAGATCATTAGAAGAAATAGCATGCAAAATTTCTTGATCCCATCCCCCCCTCATGATTGCCAGAGTTGCTGCTGACACTAGACACCATAGCAACCAACATTTGGCAAAACTGAATAAACAATTCACATTATGATCACCAACTTCTTACTAAGACTCCACAGAAAGAAAAATCATTATAAGACTACCTATACCTGATTAAATTCTTCCCTCTCCATTTAGGTCACATCTAAAATCTAAACTTCCTAATGATTGTATGTACTCAATACCTGTGGCCGCCATAGCCCAGGAAACTCATTCTGGACCTAACATTGTGAGTGTCATACAGTGGCTCCCCATAATTCACAGGCTTGATAACCACGGACTCCTGCCTCCTATCCTGTTCCTGCACTGCCCCAAACACTATCTCATTGGTTGTCTCATGGCTCTGCTCGTAGTAAGTGTGAGGGGTT
Source organism: Vigna radiata var. radiata (assembly GCF_000741045.1). Lineage (NCBI taxonomy): Eukaryota > Viridiplantae > Streptophyta > Magnoliopsida > Fabales > Fabaceae > Vigna > Vigna radiata. The sequence continues at coordinate 1,175,932 of NW_014542365.1, read as the reverse complement.
GCCGATCGGTACTGATGGCGATGATGGTGTTTCTGTTGCTGCTGTTGTGACTGTTGTTGCTGTTGATTCATATCTCCATCCCATCCACTATAGAATGCACGACTTTGCCGAAGTTGTTGCATTTTCTCTGCATCCTTGGACATGAAAGGATAGGTTTTTCTAGGTGTAGGAGCTCTTGTGTCGATGGAAGGAGGTTCATCTTCATCAGGGATCACGAAACTTTCCTGCACAGGCCAAGCATTTGCTTGCTTCTGAGGTTGCGGGACAAGTGGTTGTCTTTGGAATTGGTGGCTTAGCGATTTTCTTCTGAAAGAGGGAAATAATCCTCCCATTATCTCCACCATTGATGCACCAGCATTCGCAAGAAGCTTCCCGAGGGATCCAAAGAAGCCCTCTTCCTGCTTGTCAGGTTCGTATTCCGACGATGGAATTAAAGGAGGCCTGACAGATTTCAACGGCTTTTCATATGGATTTGAAGGAACTGAAGATGTTACCATTACCGGAACCTGAGCCTACAAGAAACATGGGATGGATTAGAGCATGCATCTGTAGTATCATGATGCTATATCAGTATGCAAGTAATGCTAGTTTGAAATGAAATCACATTTTAAAATACAAAACAATAAATTATGTTGTGAGTGTAACCAAGTTTAACCTACTAAATACTCCCATAATGAAGTAAGGGAGGCTTGAGTTTTAATTTTCTTTTTTTCAAACCTTTACTCTTATTATAATAAATAAATCAAGTATATTAATGATGATAAATAAATAAAAAAATCAGTCATAAAAGTAAAAAATATTATTAATGAAATAAATAATGCTAATATTAATTAAGAATAATAAAACAATATGCATTTATTTATTTATTTTTATTTTAAACCAAATAGTCTAAAAATATTATTTTCGACTCTATTTCCTTTTCATTTCTCTTTAACCAAACAATCTCTACTATAACTCTATTTCTAACCTATTTATTTTGCTTTATTTTCTCTTCCACTTCCTCTCCCTCAATTTTTTTTCTCTTTTTTACCAAATATGACATAAGTGACTGATCATTTTAGTTATGACTAACAAGTCTACATCGTATCATTCAGGATAAAGCATGAGAAGGAATAAGACAAGACTAAGCACTAACGTCCTGGGATGCTACAATTGTACCAAGCCTTCGCTGCAGTAATGCCAACATGTAACCAAAGAAGCCAGCCCCAACAAGCATTGCAATCCCTGAAGAACATTGAAGACAATCAGTCTAAATTTGAATAGCACTTGACAGAATTTCAACAGAAAACATGTATGGGTTAGCTTACCAAGTGGGAATCCACTGCCATATTGATAGGCACAATCATCAAAGTGGAGTTGGATCTCCCTGATGGCTCGGTTTCCTCTGTCTATGACGAGTAGTGAACAACTACTTCCAACATAAACCACATCAAAGTCATCAGAAAACTTAGCTTCTTCACTTGGTCCATCAACATGCCCCCCTCCTCGGCTCCATTTTCCTCCAGCAATTGTTGTGACCCCTAAAACAGAAATATTCACTGAGAGGTTCCCTTGTTTAACTCCAATGTTGCACATTTTTAAATCCAAAGATTCTGGACCAACGATAACAGTACTCACACAGGACTTCTAAGTTATCTAAATACTAACTATGCGCAAGCATACACTGGTAAACAAACAAAAATGATCACCTACAGTTACTTTACCTGAATCACTAATTTTCCTAATTGCCATATTTGTAGTATCTGCAACATAGATATTTCCTCGGTCGTCAACAGTTATCCCCTTTGGGTGGTTCATCCTAGCCTCCCTGAGCTTCCCATCAACATGTCCAGAATACCCTTCAGCTGACCCTGCCACCAGCTTGGGCCTGCTGTCTGCACATAGCAATGGGCACCATCTCCATTATACATACATGAAAAGAGTCTAACTACTACAGAGCGACTATATTACAAAAGACAAGTCTCATATAAACAGTGTTCAAAGTGCATTACAATCATGTAATGCATCTTCATTCAACTTATGATCATGAACTGAAGTGACATGAGAACACGTCTTGTAACATAATCTAACCATTAGACAGTAAGAATCACATTAAGTAAACAAAGAAGGTATTGAATTCAAAATGAAAAGAAGCTAGATATGCCTAAACTAGCTAATCATTCCAAATCCGGCAAAAGACATCGTAACGTAAAAATTCTCCTTCTCCATAACAGAAACAGACCTATCACTTTTCATTTTCTCATCATATCACAGATGAATAATAAAGTGAATTTCAGAAATCACTTAGAAAAAGAGGCCATCATTAAATCCACATTGTGACACTTACACAAAGAAAGCGAGGAGGAAATCCTATAAATGTTACTATTAGCCGAATCAAGAATCAGAAGCTCCCCATTGGGCAACACCTCCACAGCATAAGGCTCGATCCCAAGCTTGCTCCCATCGAACACAGTCTCCACACTGAATCCACCCTCGAACTTCATCATCGACCTGCTCGAAACCGCTGCAGAAAAAGCCACATTCATACCTCACAACCCACCACCACCCAGAAGACCAAACCCGCAGAAAACGACAAACCCAGAACTAAAAACCAAACCAGAGTCAGATCCATACCCGTTTTGGTAGTGGCCTTAAGGGACCACACCCACTTAGTGACGGCAGGCACGGCATTAGAGAGAAACCCACTAACAATTTCTGAAAGCACGAAGACACAAAGTTAAGGATGAGCTAAATAAGAAAACTTGGATGAAATGGAAGCAAGAGAATGAGCACAGGTGAATGGTACATACTTGCAGGAGAAGTAGTTGAAGGTGCAGCTGATACATGAAGGGTGGAGAATAGTAGGAGGTTGAGGAGAGTGAGAGCCAGTAACAGAAGGTACTTACCCATTTGAGTTGATCCGAAGCAGAGGGGTTCGGAGAATGCGAGAGGTTTGGACAATGGTAGTGAAGAAAGTGGGTGGAAGAACCCTAATTGAGAGATGGGAAGAGAGAAATGCAAATGGTAATGTTATTTTTGTTTTGGGGGTAATGTTGGTGTTAGCAGAAAGAAGAGGAAATGAAAGGGAATGTGTTTTTGAGTGAGTGAAAAGAGTGAAGGAGAAAAGGTGAAAGAGAGAGAAGATGAAAGGTACAGAGCATAAAATAAGGGCAAAGGGGAGGCATTAGTGGGACACTGTTGGAAAGGGAGGGTCATTGATTTTGATGTGTTAAATATGCACTGTTTCTGTTTCTTCCCAACAGGTTTTTTTAAAGCTGTCTTAAATTTAAACTCATGGTTGAAAAGCTTACCACTTTATATTTTTATGAGAGACAATGTGTCTCTCAGGATTTAATTTCATTAAAAAAAGTATTTTGATATTGGTAGTCTGGATTTGATACCTTTTTATATATCCATGAATCTCTCTACCAATTTAATAGAAAATTTTAAATTCTTTTGGATGGGAGAACCTTTCATTTTATTGTTTTTAGTTTTGGATTTTGATTTAGATTCAAATTGATTTGAGTTTATCTTATTATCTAGTACCATCTAATTCTTTGTATGGTTAAATTAGTCATTTAATCTTTACATAGCAAACTTTACATTTTTAGTCTATTTTTAACGATAGAATCCTATTAATACATAAAAGGATGCTAGAAATGAAAAAAAAAAAGAGTTGCAGAGATTTAGAAAGATTTAAGATGGTATGTATAAAGATGAAAGTAATGATTTTTAAGTAAGAAATTAAAGATCACTAAAGTATGAAAAAAAGACAACATTAAGAGTGCACACCTGACAATAGATGATGGGTTGAATTCTTATTAGTAAAATAATGCAAACTTAACATTTTAGTTCATTCATCATCTAAAAAAGCACTACCCTCTTCAACGTTTTCTCCTTCTCTGCTTTAATATCTCTCCATCTCAACTCAAATTCTAACCATTAGATTGTTGATCAGACACTGTCTAGTCAATCTGGCTTCAAGAGCAACAATTTCATCCGATCAATTTTTCCATTGTCCTCTGGTAAGCCATTTTTCATGTTCCCGTGCAATGTTAGGGTTGTGATCATGTAGCAAGTCTTGCTGCATGTAGCCTATTGTGTTTTCCTTCCCAATTCTAGCCTCAATTTAGTTCTAAAGTTTGTTCTCCATCATCAATTGATAATCCATAGGTGGTCTAGCAATTCTGAAAGTAAAAAGGGCATGTTTGGGGTCTCCTTGAGTTAGGAGTTCTGCAAATCTGCAGAATTTGGATTAAGTTAGGAGTACTAGAAGTTCATCAAAGTGCCTAAAACGAAATTGGAGTATTAAAGTTCTACAAATCTACAGAATTTGGATTTTGCAGATTTTGTAGACTCGCTGTGCGAGAGGATTTGCATAGCGAGTCGTCTAGGAAGGGTGCTCTCTGTCTTCGCATCCGCATAGCACATTTAGGGCGCCTTGCAAGTGGAGTAGGGTGGAAAAATACCCATTAATTAAAAAATATTAAATTAGAAATGAGATTGGAAGAGAGAGAAAAAGTTGAATTGAAGAGAGAAAAAACTGTACAGCATAGAAGAAAGCAGAGAAAAAGTATGCCACGTCAGCATGAGGTTAACGTTGTTATTGTCAACTTAACGTACAAGACTTATTCATACAATTTTCATAACATAGGAATCCAATATCTTTATTTTTAAAACCGAGTACCAAACAAAAATTAACCCCCTATCGTGAGAACGAAGTAACTATTTAAACCTTATAATTTATTATTATTATTGTAGTCTATTATAATTAACATTAGTTTTTATTTTAAGAAGTTTTGACGAAAATTATTTAATAAAATTAATCCTAGTTTGATGAAAAAGAAAATAGCTTGTACACACAAGAAAAAAGTTACGAAGTTTAAAAGAATACAGTTGAACAACAAAAGCTACAAATAGAAACCACGACTTCTGATTTGTCAAATCATAGGATTGCGTGTCATAATTACAGATTAATTAAGTTTGAAATCAACTTGTTAGGAAAACCTCACTATGTGAATACTTATTAAAGTTGCTTGAAGCTGCGTTACTTAAAAAAATTGACCAATTATAGTATGTGACATAGAATTGTCAAAGGATCTGTTTTATAAACAATAATTGTTTAATTTTTTTTAGAATGTAAAATGTTATGTTCAATTTTTTTATTAAATTCAAAAGTTTGTCCTATGTAACGGTTTAAAATAACCAATAGACATATACTTAACATAATAACTACTAAAAAAACACTACTGTTATTAAATCTTTTAAACCAAACTTTTCCGCTCCTCCTAATTTCCGCGGTATGGTTTCATTGAGCTAAATCAAATTAAAGCATGTATAATTTTCTAATTATATTTCATCATAGCTCATTTGTTTTAAAATTTAATTTAAATTGAGTAATCTTAAATTTTGGCCTAAACTAATTTAATTTGAATTTTGATATACATAAATCTGAATTAAAAGTCTTGTACTTAGAAATTAAGTGAAATCTTGTAATAAGAGTAAATTTCCTTTGACTGTAACTCTAACTTTGAGACGATATTTTGTGAAGTTAAATTAGATCTAAAATTCACTTCTTAATATGACATTAGAATCATGAATTAAAGTCTATCATAATGAAATTTGTTATTTGTTGGGTCTATTGTTCTACATGTTATTAAATCGTTATCATACCACATATTAATGTATAGTTTCACGTTCGAATGACACATGCCTCGAAGTGAGGGAGTGTGTTTAAAGGCTCACATTCATTAGAGATAAGGTAAATCATAATATATAAGTGGATGCAAACCTCACCTTACAGTCATATTTGTGACTTAGACTTGAAATCTACTTCTTAACATGATACATAGTCTATGTTAGTGAACTTTTGTTGATTGTTAGGTCCATTGTTCCACACACTATTGGACCATCCATTAATTATCTAGTCTCATGCTTAAAATATATATGTCTTGGGGTGAGGAAAGTGTGTTGGAAGTCCTATTTAACTAAAGATAAGAATAATTACAATATATAAGTGATTTGAGTTAGGTTTAAATTTTGTAAGATTAAGTTAGGTTTAAAGTCATTTAGTAAACAATAAAATGAAAACTTATTTAGGAGTGAATTGGAGCTGACTCATAAATTATGACTCAAATTAACATCTCTATTTACAAGAAAACTTGTTAATATATTTATTAATGTAGATTTATATTGTTGGAATTTTCACTACTATGAAAATGATTTTTTATAACGGTTAAATAAGACTTTTAAAGATTATTTTCTAATCTTGTTATTTTAGCTATCATTAAGGATAATCAATTGACGTTGTCAGCAAAAATTAAAAGACAATGACGATTTTAACTTCCAATCATCATCAAAAGTTTGGAAAAGTAATGATGATTCAGGATGATGATTATTAAATGTCAAAACCAAAGAAAAAAAGTTAGGCTATTTAAACAAAGACGATTTTAATACGAGTTATCGTTAAAAGTGTTAACTTTTAAAATATTATATCTTAAATATACATATTCAACAATGCTCAAAAATAGATTCACTTTGTAACTTCAAACAATTCAATTAATATAAAAATATACAAATTCTAACTATAACTCACTAATATTCTAATTTTTTTTATAAAAATATAAAAGTTCTATAAACTAATATACTGTGACTTGTCAACTACTCTAAATTGTTATATATAGCAAAATAATGTTTCACCCACATTATTTGAATATAAGCTAATGCATTTGATTCCAATGGCTGCATGTCATTAAAAATCTATAACAAGTGAATTGAAGTTAAGATAAGTCCATAATAAATTACTTTATACATAGTGAGTTATAGCATATTACTTTTCTTTCAATAATCCGTTGCACCATAACTATTACACAAATTGTATTCGAATAAGAATGTTTTCCACTTATAAATACTAGTTTATGGTGTCTTTACAAGACCGGAATATATAGTCCTATAAAACCATAAATACTTAATGCTTCGAATAATTGATTTTCATCGAAAAAAATGGACAAACACCTACGCCAAAATTTCTAATACTTATAAGTTAGTAGCTACGCTCTCAAACAAACGTGTGATTGTTTATTTTGAAAGCGAATATTTTGTCTTTACATGTATTGTATTTATAAATGGTTGGTTGGTGGAGTTATTAGTTATTATATACTGATTAATAATACTATAACACATTTTTATATTCAATTGATATAGAATATAAAAATAAAATGATTTTAAAAATGTAAAATTTTATAATTTTTCAAAAAATAAAAAAAATAAAAATAATGTCAAATAAATATAAAAAATACAGGTGTGTCAAATAATATTTATTATATATACTAATTTCATTGTAGCTATGTTTACTACTAAACCTTCTATAATGGTTTCATTAATTCTCTTTCAAGTGGTGCTGGGTTTAGTATCTGGCCAGACTCAAGCCTGCCAAAAACCAACATCATGGTTAGATTTCATGTGGTTAAAGAAACACTACTTGCATGAAGGTACTATAATAATGAAATTATGAAATAACAATCCTCATAAAACCAACATCATTGGGAACTGAAATGCACAACTATACAAGGATATATGTAACATGCCAGGTTGTGTTTGTTAAAACAAATTGTTTTACCTTTGTCGGTACAAGAGTCCTTTTTTCTTTTTCTTTTTATATGGAACAGTAACATATTTTCTTTCTAAGTACTTTTTTATACTTTTGTAAAATTTGTTATTGAATTTTATCTTCTAAGTTAAAAAATTATATACATTTTACATTTTCACAAATTGAATGTCAAAGTTTTAATATGATAATGTGACCCATATAATGACAAAAAATTTAGAATTATGCACAATTTATATTTTATTAATCTATTATCAAACTTCTAACGATATGATATTGTGACCCATATAAAATGCCAGGAAATTTATGACTATAAATATGTTTTTATTAATTGAATATCAAGCTTTCAATAATATGATAACGTGACCATGTAAAATACGTGGAATCTAAAACGAAATACGCAATATATTCACTTTTACATGTTTCTAAATTTTATTATAAAACTTTCATTTCGTGAATTTTACCAGTAAACTTTTGATATTATCAATTTTATTATTAAACTTTTAAATTTTTGAATTTTTTCATATATAAATTTCAAAGCTATATACATTTTTGCTTTTTTCTCAAATAAATGTCAATTATGACCCATCAATAAGGTGACAAATGAATGGGTGATAATATGATGAATACATTAAGTAAAAATATTTCATATTTATTAATTTAAAATGATGATACAACATTCATAATCTTAAATATTAAATTATTTATTCAATTATTTATATTTTATTCTAGAAAATCGGTTCAAAAACTTTAATTAAGACCTTAGATTTTTTTTCCTAGTTACATTCTTTTCAGAGCTCTTTTACTTTTAATATTTATTTGGTTTGACGTCAATATAATAGGGTAAAAAAGAAAAATATATAGAGAAATAAAAAATAGTTTTAAATAATTAAAATATTGAGATTTTTCCAAAAACAATTTGACATAAAAAAAACGCATGATAAGTGGTTGCAAATAAATTAAATAAACCATTTTAGAGTAAAACAATGTTTTGAAAAAAATATAATTAAATTATTTTAAAAATTTAAAAGGTAAAATTCAAAAAAATACAAAAGTTTAATGATAAAAAAATGACAAGATTTCTAATGACCATCTATTACTAAAGGTGTGAACACAACTTAAATAATAAATCTTTTCACTTAAGGAACTCACATTATTTTATTTGAGTGATAAAAATTGCACAAGAAAGATAATCAATATTTACTCTCTTTTGCTTAATATGTAGATTAAGACATGTTATTGAAACATTCACTAGTATAATAAGGAGAAAAGACACCGGTTAGTTTTGCTTATAGGTATCGGTTCTGCAACCGATGCATATATGGACGAGATAAAAAGAGGTAAACCTCGGCCACGGATCGAGATAAAATGAGATAGGGTTATGCCTTGATTCTTAGACAACCGAGGCAGTAGCGTGTTTTTTTTCAGACTTCAGGACTCGGTTCATACTGTCATGCCTCGTTTTACTTTATGAGGTTGCAACTCTTTATCAACTGCTAAGGCAACATACACAATGGAAGAGTGCTCTTCAGATCCAAAATCCATTTCCATGTCATAGGATAATTCCCATTGCGGTTGGTCATGTGGTGTAGTGGAAGCCATGTGTAAACCTTCAACCCGAGGAGTGGCTCTAACGGTAGAGGAACCTGAAACAGAGTGGTGCAAGTCAAAGTGTTTTTCAGTTGATGTTGGACACTATGAACAATACGCAACCAGAAAATCCCAACCCGAGATCAAAACAGACCCAAGATTTCCCAATTTCAGAAACACAATTTGATAGAACCCCAAGGTTACAATTTTTGAATGGCAATCACCTGTACTTGTGAGTCTTCATTGGCCTCAAGAAACATCGCAATGAACCATCGCTGTACTGAACCCCTTCTACAATGAACCACCGCTGCAATGAACCAGGAAGCTCACTTAGAAACACCTACAAGCAAGCCGCCACAAGCATATATGCAGTCTCCTCCAGCCCATACTCAATCAGCAACACCGCGTCATCCATATCCAAAACCAGAGAAGCCAAATGCATGTCACAAGCATGCTTCATCTCCTCACAACAAAACTTGTTCGAAAAAGAAGATTAACGGTCTAGGGCGGCGACGACATTCCATTAAGGGGTGGGAGGGTAGCGACGAATCGCGGTGAGGATTTGACCAAGCGCCACAGCAACGACGACGGAGGGCTCGTCGATCTGGAGCGGCTTGGCGATCTGGAGCGGTGAATGAAGATGAAGATACTTTCTTTGATTTTTGGGGGAGGAGGCAGAAACCTTGTTTCTGATTTTTAGAAAAGAAAGAAACCCTAACAGATTTGGCCATTTGGGCTTGGCCCTTATCTATTTCCGACGAAGGAAACAGTGGTAGAGGCAACAACGGCAGAGGCAGCGGCGGAGGCTACAACAGCGACAGAAGCGGCGTCATTGGAAGAAGCACGACATGCAGCAGCGGCGGGGCACCAATGGCGCGACGACGCAGACGGGAGGCACGACGCCAAGAACGACAACGAGCAGGAGGTAGACGAGACCACTGGAAGCACAGGGAGAGGAAGAATGGGAGAGCACTGGCAAGGAGTGGCAGTGGTGGACGAAACCGTAGAGGGGAAAAGCACAATATAAAGCGTGTAGGTTGAGATCCGAGAAGTGGAGTGAAAAGCACAATATGACACCGGTTAAGAGCCAAACCCGAGGTATAAAGTGCTGAAATGTCAAGTGCCTAGTAGGTGGAGCAAGTATATAAGCGAAAAGCCTGACTTGCACAGGTGTATAGGCAACGGTTGCTCGGCAACCCAAGACAATAGAGCCTTTTCAAAAAGTTGTCAGACAAAAAGCAGAGGTATAGGTCTCGAGCCTTCTTCTAACCAAGGCAATATCACCATTCTACCTCAGATCAAAGTGTAACCGAGATATATAATCTTTTACGCTTCGGGTTTTGCGTAACCGAAGCATATATGACGCATTAGAATCTACTTTTTTTTTTTACTAGTGATTAATTCAATATCAAAGTAACGTGTATCTTTTGAAGGAGATGAAATTAATTTTATATTTTCTTAACTAAGTTCTAAGCACTCCCAATTTTTAATAAAGAGAATTAACATTGATTTTTTCTCACTAACGTGTGTCTAGGTCAAGACTGTGATCACTCATGACATATGCAAAAAACCAACAACCAGTAAAGCAATGAGAATTGTATCTTCAAAACATTCAAATTCTAAGTCATGTAATAAATTTTGAACATTACTATAAACTTGTTTTACATTCCAACTTGCATATATACTATTTCAAACCAATTATGTCGCTTGAAATAAGTTTTTGTTCTTCAACTAATTCATATAGATAGAGTATCAAACTCTTATCTCAGAACAAAGGGACAAGAGGAGATAAAACCAATTATATAAGAACAAAAAAATTTATCTATATTAACATTTTAATTAGTCTGTCTTAGTAAAATGTTATAATAAATGAAGAATAAAGTATTTTGAATCCATTTATAATTTTTTTAAAAGTAACTTTTCTCTACATTTAATTTTAACTCTATTTTTAAACTCAAACAACTTACTTCTTACAGTCACTTATACAACCATTTTTGTTTTCATACAATAAATGCATTTTAACAAACAACTAAAATTTGAAGGTATAGTTGATTTCTTTTGGATGTTTTATTGTTGGAGATAAATGCTGGCGGCCACAATATTGCACTTGCAAAGATCTCAAACATCTTGATATTGTGATTAAACAAGCACTTCAAACCATTATTCAAAGCCTTGATTCAAACACCCAATGGTATATGAAAATATTTTCATGTGATATATGATGATGTTCGTGTGGACAGTATTTATTCAGGGCAAAACATAATCTAAGCATACCTTTTTCTACCTCACAGAAAATTGATTCAATCCAAGTGTTCCGTTCAATGATAAAGGAAATTGGTTAAATTAGTGGTCCTGCCAACACATTCAATGAATGTGAGTGTCTTCATTAATTTCACCTCTGATTTCAGGTTTGACCAACAGTGATGGTAACTAAAAAATCTCTTGCCAATGAGTGACATCATGAGCATTGTGATTAATTTGTAGGATGAAATGAAGACGCAATAGCAAGCAACAAAATTCCTCTGCACTCTGGGGTGTGTAAGAGGGTACAATCAGGTATCAGCACAAAAAGGAACCACAACAACCACACTGTTTTAGCACACACCAATGATAATTATAAAAATCTATGAAACATTATTGTTATTATTATTGTTGTTTTAATGGGCAGACTGCACCTCATCCTGACACTATGTATTGGTTAGTGGCTGCCACTTTATTATCTAACTCTATTCACCAGAGCAAGCTGGCAATGATGACATGCCATGTGATGAGATTGCTAGCTTTGTATCATCTACATTTCACACTGTTTATATTTATTTTAGTGGTAAGGAATATCAACTGTGGATTAATCTCCATTTAAATATGACTAATTTTTACTTTTCATACAGATTTTTATACCATGTGTCTTAAGAAACCCCTCAGAAAACAAAGTAAATACAACCTCAAGACAAGCGTGCCCTATTTTATATTCTTCGCTCACAAAAGCATAACCTCCATGTTAGCTTAGGGATGTCCACTGAATCAGATGGAAGAAACAAAACAGAAAAAAGTTTTTTTGCATGTTTTGTACAGATAAGTTTCTACATTGCTCAATTATGACTTAGTTTTGGTAATCGTTTTAATCAACACTTGTACAAGAACTAACTAGATCAAATAAATTGCTATTTTGTTTAAACTAAAATAAGCTTACCGTTTTCTATTATTTATTCTTTTGAATAGATTTAAGAGCTAAAATAAAAATAGAAGTATGGTAAAACTAATGGAAAATAGTTATATAATAGAGTTATATAAGATCATTCTCGAGGGCATGTTATATCGGTTTTGTAATTCAAAGACATATTATATAGGTTATATAACATATTTAATATATATTCATATTAGATTGTTTCTATACAAATTGATATAATATTTTTAACTAAAAAAAAGTCAAAAAGTGATCATACGAAGGAGAGACTCTCTGATGGCAACCCCTTTAGGGACTTCCCATCTAAAGAAGTATCAACTACAACTAAGACTAAAGAAAGGGAAGTAGAATATAGATTTTCAAAACTATTTCCTTATCTAAGTATTAACATGATTCTTTTTACTTAAATACATTTTACTTTGTTTATAGGTCATTAATAAGAACCAAGGAAGTAACCAAGCAAGGAGGAAGCAAAGGAGACAAAAGTGAATACTTGGACACGCTGGCGCTCAGCGGCAAGCACACTACCGGCCATCGATGCCTAGGAGATGCTCCATTCCTTTGAGCACGTGTTTCATGCTTATCATGTGGAACACATGGCCAGCTGATAGCTTCTTCTGCAAGCTTCTTTCAATATTTCAGCACATGTACATAGGCTAGCTTACCTTGCAAGATTGATGAGCTTTCCTTCTCCTATAAAAGGAAGCTTACTCATTGTACAAATTAACTTGAATGAAATTAGTGTTATGCTGTCAAAATTCAGCCACTTCTCTCAAGTTCAAACTCTTTGCTAGCTTTAGCTTTGCATCCTCTAGCTTCTTTCCCCTTAGGAAAGCTATCTGAGCTAGACTTCATCACCACAATCCATCCAAAACACGTTCACACCTTTTATCAAACACCTACCGTGCATATCCTCCAACCTTCAAGAACTTCAGTCTACTGCAACTTCTGATCGGGATTGTTGTTCGTGCTCAAGTACGAAAGTGTTTCCTATCACTCTCCTTCTAAAGGGTGACCATGCAAAGGTGCAAAGAAGAGAACGACGAACCATCATCGACCAACACCAACAAACTAGTAGTAGTGAACCACCAACAAACCATTATGGAGAACAGTGCACCCTAACCACAAGACATCGTGGACAGTACACTTAGTTGACTAGGAGACCTTGTGAAACACCATGGGACCATCGACACATATTTGGTAAAGCAGCGATGTAATGATTGTGTTTCATTTGTAGAGGAGATGAGAAAGCACCAAGCCTTAAGAAGAGACAACTACAAAAATAGTTTTCTCCAAAAATAAAAACCCTTGAATATGAGAAAAGGAGGAAAAAACACTAACTTGTTGCATCAGTTAATGAAGAGTGGCCTAGAAGAGAAGAAAAAGCTTGTTGAACCATAACATAACAGTAGTAGGGCACGACGACGACAGTGGTGAGTGGTGAAGAGACTAGAGCTTCGTTGTTTTTACGCAAGAAAGAGAAGATGAAACAATAAGGCGCGAGAGAGAAGATGAAGTTTGAAAAGTGAAAAACGTTTTCATAATTTGTAGTGAAGAAGACATATTAGATTAGTTATTTCTTTGACCAATTTAATATGTACTTATTAGATTAGTTCTTTCTATAACCGATCCAATATGTACATATTAAATTGGTTCTCCCTATAATTGATTTAAAATATTTTTTCAGTATTTATAAAATTGCCACTGTGTTTTGAATTAAATCGGTTTCACTGCAACCGATCTTACATCTTTTTATAATATCACCATTTTCCACTAGTGTAAATAAATGACACAATATATTTTTATAACTCTAAATAACATATTAAGGTAGTGAGTTTAAGTCTAATATAACATTACAAAATCAACTTAATAAGATGATATTTATATTTACTTATATACTATAATTTAGTCTTATCTATAGTTAATACGAGATTACTAACATTATCATTATGTAATTTAACTTCTTTCTATGCTTTCTTCTTTACTTTCTAAAGGCATGTTTACAAGGAACTTTTTCTATTAATTAAAAATGTTTAGCTTTTTCAAAAAAAAAAATCCTATACTTTACATGATAATCCAAATTGAACTTCTGAGTAATCCAGAATCATGTTTGGACACATGTATTATCTTTTCTTCTTCAGAAAATTGATTGTTTTTTTTTATGCAATTGTAGGTGTGAAAACATATGCAACTCCATCTTGAATGGGCTTTGGTGAGCCCTAAGATAGCACTAGCTGTAAACCTCAACATACATTATTGATTGTATTTTGTAATTTTGTGTATTTTGTTAATGAAAGTTGCATACCTTATATTACTATAGAACAAGGAATGAAAACAATAATCCTAATGGGGTAAGTATAAAAACAATAACAAGAACCAAACCTGTAGAGTTAAAAATTGTAACAAGAACTAAATCAGTAAAGTTAAAACCAATAACAGGAATAAAATAAGACTCAGAACGAAATCAATGAAATTACAAAAACACTCTAATTTAAGTTTATTCAACAAAAATCTTCATAAACTCAAATTCTTCCATCTTTCATCCCTTACCGAGTTTACACTAACCATGAACAATCATTTTACTTTCATTATGAACTGAGCTTGCTCCTTGGGTTATTCCCTTTCCTTGTGGTCGTCCTCTTTCTTCACCTTAGCCAACATCTCATTTGCATCATTTATCTTCCCAATAACCTTCCCTACTTGTTCTTCACTTGACAATCTTATTAACCATGCCTCCACGACCAAGGCTACTACATCTTCGACTCTTTCATGATTTTCCTTTTTCCATCCGCCACTATCCTCCTTGCACATAATATCATTGTTTATGTTTTCGCACATTTCGTTTCTTTTTTATCCACCTCCTCGCTAACATTACCAAACTCCTATTTCAGATTGTTCTATGCTAACTCCCTCCACATCTGGTTCTCTATGCTAAGACTTTTCACTTTTTTTTGAAGCATCTAGTTTAGCTTCTCTATATGATGAATATCTTCATCTTTCTCTTTAAGTTTCTTCTCCACTGCCTATTGTACAACTTTCACTGATAGTTTTGATTTCATCATTCTCTGTTGATCCTTGCGTTCAACATTTTCCTTTTCCATATTTATCACACCATTTTCAAGGAAACCAAGCACATTTACCAAATCATCTCCAAATTCTTTACTTAGTAAGTTAATCGAGCTGATCTCCGAAGTAACTCCATGGTTTTCCAAGCTCACGTCATCTATTACCAAGCTTTTCAGGTCAACACTCTTTGCAATGATTTCTAGGGTATCTAACCATCCCATCAAGTTGGTCGGGTTGTCCTCATACTCAACTGAGTTCCCTATATTCTCCTCCAAGCTATACAGAGGTAGCACCAGGCTATTCAAATGTCTAATCGAGTTGTTCAAACTCTCCATTTTCTCCACAAACTCATCTAAGCTTTTTTAATTCTCTAGCGAGCCGTGTAGTCGCCAAAACAAGCTAAATGAGCTCTTCAGTTGTTCGTCTAAGCTCTCCACCTCGCTATCACATATTCAAAGAACTTCCTACTTGCAGATTTCTATGCTACTTGGCAATGTTGTCGAGTTCTTCTTGTCATATGGCACACTTACCGAGCTCTACATTTTCTCGTCGTCCTTATCGAGCTCCCCTTGCTATTTTGCAAAGTTGTCGCGTTCTCTTTGTGCTCGACCCCTGATCTTCATGCCATCATGGAACCTTGACATAACTCGACTTTTGGTCTCTTCATCATCCCACAACCTAGATCCAGTTCGGCATCTGGTTTCTTCTTCATCATGCAACCCAAACAAAGCTCGAATTCGAGTTATTTACCATCAACAAAAATCCTATCTCTTCCTCGTCTACTTCAAGAAGGAGATTTGTCTCCTTTTTTCTCTCGCCGTGCCAATACTTTGCAATATGGCCGATCTTACCACAATTATAACATTTTCCTGATCTGCACTCATTTGCATAGTGGTCGTGCTTACCACATTTAAAGCACTTCATTCTTGACCGACCTTCCTAGGCTTTACCTTGTCCTCGATGAACCCAATTCAATGACTAGTTTCTTCATCGTTGTCGTCATGGTAATCTCAATCATGACCTCCGCTTCCTTGTCTACATTGTCCTCTACCTCCAGGACCTCGACCCTGAGTGGTTTGAGCCCTTCCCTTCAAGTCACACTTTGCTTGAAGTGCTTGATCAATTGGATGATAGTTCTTCCTTCTCCGTTGTTAGTGCGCCTCAAGCAAACCGACAAGTTCTTCTACTGAGATCGTTGACAGATCATTGGACTCCTCAATGACATAGACTATGCTTTCAAAATTATTAGTTAATGATCTCAAGATTTTCTCCACAACTCGGCTAGCAGGCAACAATTTTCCATTCTCGTCGAGTTGATTTGCCACGGTTTCTACCCGAGTAATGTACTCATTTATTTATTGTCTCTGCTCCATCTTCATGTTTTCAAACAGGGTTTTGAGAGTTTGAACCCAGACTTGCTTAACACGGTTGCCCCTTTTGTATGCCTTCTCTAGGATCTCTCACGCTTTTCTTGAAGATGCAGCTTTTGTTATCTTCTCAAAGTCAGACTTGTCTGCAACTTTGTACAATACATACAATGCCTATTTGTCCTTTACTTGCAAATTTTTTTAATGCACAACAATCTGGGTTATTGCCTGCTCTTCATTCGTTGGTTCTTGGTTACCCATCTCACACTTTTGAAGATTCAAGAAGAGCCTTCATCTCCAAACTCTAATTATCATAATTGGCTTTCTTCGGCAATTGTGATAGGGACATACTATTTACTAGACTTGTCATCTTCACTAGTAAAAAAATGACTTACTACCGCACACATTATGCTTTGGTTCACTAGAAGTCGAAGCATAATATGACGTAGTGGCATTTTTGAAATTTTTGTGACAGAATAGGCCTCAGTTCTTCAAAACCGAAGCCGTATATGACTTTCGGCCTCGGTTGTCTGCAGAACCGAGGCCAAAACCCCTAACTGAAGGGCGAAAAATGAAACAGTCAGATATTTTACTAACATACGCAAGAGAATAGGCCCCAGTTCCCCTCAGAATCGATGCCATAGGGTCTTGCAAATTCTGACATTCCCCAATCTGCATTCTGAACATCATAAAGGTCAGGGAATAGGCCTCAGTTCTCCCTAGAACTGCGGCCATAGGGTTCTGCAAATTCTGACATTCCCCAATCTACAGTTTGAACATCATAAAGGTAAGGGAATAAGCCTTAGTTCCCCCTAGAACCACGACCATAGGGTCCTGCAAATTCTAACATTCCTCCCACGTGGTAGTCCTACATTTAATTGGCAGTTAGACCGTCAGGGAATAGGCCTCGGTTCCTAGGGGAACCGAAGCCATAGACCCTTATCTGAACAAATTTTAAACATTTAATAAAAAATTACTTTTTAACAGAGGATTTGGCCTAGGTTTGACGGTGAACAGCGACATATAGTTTGAAACAAATTTCAAAACTGCCATTTCAGATTAATTTTGATTTTTTTTAGGAGAATAGGCCTCGGTTTAGTGGGGAACCGAGGCCATATCCCCTTTATTACCTCGGTTTTACTGGGAATCGAGATAATAAAGTTTCGTAGGTTAAAAAAAGAAAACGCATGAACAATATCGTCTTCCTTATCGCGAAAACAAAAAAGACATTCATTCTTTGTTGCTACGCGTTTGCTATTGCATTTTCTCTCATTTTTCACCATTCAAAGTTAGTTTTTGTTGTTTCCGTGGCCATTATCGATGTTTATTTGGTATTATCACCGATCAAAATCGTTCCAAACTTCTTTTTGGTTTGGTTTTTGTGATTTCTTCTCTTTCTTCCACTACAATTATGTCGCGCGAGTTCTTTGCCTCCTAATGCCACATTGTGCTGCCATCGTCACTGTAGAACGACTTTCTTCCTCATTTTTCATCGTCAATGTTTGTATTCGATCAAATTTGGCCCTTGTCGCCATAGTTTTTTCATTTTTTTTTTTGCGTTTTTGGATTGGTTTGATGTGTTTTTTTATTTGTATTGTTTTGGATGATCAAACTTTTGTTTTTGTTGTATTTTTGTATAGGTATTGTGTTTTTGCTTTGAAATTTGATCTGTTTCAGAACATGTGTTGTTGTATCTTCTCTATTGTTGTCTGGTTTTTCATGCTCCTAAGTACCTATTATTGTGTTTATTAATTTTGTTTTGTTAATTTTTAATTTTTTATGTTGAATATAAATAATTATGTATGATTGAATGTTTGAATTAATCATTTGAATACTTATAAATTGTATGATTGTATGTTGAATAATTGTTTAGGTTTGAATTTTGTAGAGTTGAATTTTCTATCATTTTGATTGCGGGTTGTTCGTCGTTATTGGCTTTTCACACTATCAGGTTCTTATATTAATGTTTAAAATTTACTTTTTAATAGGATTGTATAATTTTTATATGATTGAATATGTGATTGAATGATCATATAATTTTGTATTATTGAATAATTTTGTACGATTGTATAATTTTGTATGATTATAAAGTTCTTTTTTTTTTTTATTTTACAATGTTACTTTTAAAATGTTTTATGTTGAATATATGATTATTTCAGTGTTTTTTATTGTATGATTGAATTGAATTAAACTTGATTTGTCGTTAAATGATGAATAAAAAAAATTTTGCATTGTAATTTTGTAGAATATATAAGTCAAAATATTTACGTATGGATCGAAATTGGATTAATTTACCACACATTAGTGCTGAGTACAAGAGAAGGGTAGAGATATTTATACAATTTGCGCAACATAATGAGGGTAGAAGTGATGATGAAGTGAAGTTTAGATGTCCTTGTGTGAACTGTTTGAATGGGAGAAAGTTGAACGTAACCCAAATTAGGGAACATCTTATCTTTGATGGTTTCCTACGATGCTATACAACATGGATATGGCACGGCGAAGAAATACACTTTCTGACTGTCTCCCAAACTAAAAATGTTATTGTTTCCACCATGGAAGAAGATTGACCATATGAAGACAAATTAGAGGACATGATCCGCGATGTTGGTGCTGAAAATTTTGCCAAAACTCATGTGTAGGAGACAATGTCGACTGATGCGGAAACACCTTTGTATGTCAGTTCAACTAAGTTCACACGTTTGTTAGCGCTGTTAAGGCTCATGAATTTGAAGGCGACCAATGAATGGACTAATAAGAGTTTCACAAAATTGTTGACATTGTTGAATGAAATGATGCTAGATGGAAATACACTACCCACTCGTATTTATGATGCGAAAAAATTCTTTGTCTGATGGGTATGAAGTATAAAAGGATACATGCACTAGTGCAAAACAAACTTTTTATGTTTGTTATTTTGGACCTTTTAAGTTTGTTTTACAACATACTTAGATTCGGTAGACGTAAAATTTAAGTTTGTTGTTGATCAACATACTTAAATTTTGAGTCGGTTAACGTCCAACAGACTTAGATCTTCTTGCAATTATAAATAAAAATACAATGAATTTAAGTCTGTTGTGACTATAACAGACTTAAATTTACTATTTTTTATTTATTTAATCATTAAACCAAAACCTGAAATACAACATATTTTGCAGAGCAGAATATACATTTCCAATGGTTCATGTCTAATACATAATAAAGAGTTCTAAAATCAAAATAAACAATTAAAAGTCTAACTTAAAATTTTAAATATAAAAGTAACCCAAGTCAAAATTAAACATCACTTAATCAAAGTATGCCTCTTGCCCGGTAAAAAAAGGAAAATTAAATATAATAAATAATAAAATAAAATGAAGAAATATAAATAAAAGAAATTAAGATATTTATTTATATTTTTTTTCTTCACAATTATCTTCTTTAATACTAAAGCTCATTCTTATTGTTTCTCCTAATTACTCATTTACCAAAGATTATGTTTCATCTATGAAGAAATAAAAGAAAGGAAAACAATATAAAAATTCATTGCCTATAATGTACCTAGTAAATCAAGTAAAATATCATAAAGATGTGGTTAAAAATGGAGATTCGATTTTAGAATTAAATTATCGTAAAATTTTATTATAAAAGGTTACTATTTAACGTTGTTAACACTTAATGGAGCTCCCTTAACTTCCTAACTAATGTTGGTTTGTATTTAGTGGGAGACTAAAGTTGATGTCAATTCTTTAGAGCATCAGATTCATTTCACATATATATTGGTGGATCAAATTAGTGTTTACTCGTAACCAGGTTTATCGTCAATTCCGTTATTAATTTTATTTTTCTATAAAATGGTGCCTTGTACTCCTCTTGCTCTTAAGTCCTATCGCTCTGAATTTATCTTGTTTTCAATAAAATAAAATTCGGTTAAGTGATCAATCATAACAAAAGCATTAAAGCAACAAATCAGGTTTTAGCCTGAGGAAATCTTACCTCCTTTGGGCGAAGGTAAAAAATTCTTCCACCAATAGTAAAAGACACTACAATAATGAGGAGATATCCCCACAACCAACATAAGAGTCTCCCATTGTGCTTGGCATTTTATCACAAAGCTGCAACATCATCATGAACCTATGAATCAAGAGGTGTGGAAAGATGCTTGAATAACATAATTAAGAGAACTGACTCACCTGATTGACATAGTTTAGTATCTGATCCTGTGTTTGATTTAGGCTGAGTTAGTTATGCATCCAAACAATCGCCATCTTACACGTAGAACAAGCAACATCATAAAGACCACCATATGATTTTCTTGCATTCTTATCCACAACGCTCTCTATGCACATACTAAGGTGAAGGGGCTAAAGAAATAATAAAATGGAAATCATGTGTTAAAATATTAAAGCATTTAAATTAATTGCCAAAGACTCAAAGGAGCAAAAATATTTTCAAGACTTACTCAACACCACGAGCCCCATCAAAGGTGCACAATCTAATTTGAGAACATATCTTCTTTAACTGCGCCTAAAGTATGTAAAGCAAAAAACATAAGGAAACTTAATTTTAAAAGAATATAAGATCTTTCAAACAATCATTTGTGACAAAGGGAAAGCTATTAAAAAAGAATATGGCAAGAACAAATTACAAATGGTACTCACTTTAGCAAATTCAATATCGTTTGTCCATACTCTGCAACAACGGTCTTGCATTCTTGGCTCATAACTCCAGCTGCTCCAATTGCATGGTTTATCATAGTTATTATAGCCTACGAGAACAAAAGCAATGAATGTTCACAAAAACAAGCTATTGCGAAGCCTTTGTTAGAAATTTTTGCTTAGGACAATATAAATAGTGCAATGAGAATTATGAATGTCTAAAATCTCCATAATTGTTGAAATAGATCATGAACCGACAGAGGAATATCTTATGAGAAAGTGTTGCATATAGTATAAGAATTTTAAATTGAAACTATACAAATATTATATCTAGCATTTGTTCATACTGGACCAACCAATAGTGAAGTCCCTAAGTCTACAATGGTTGAACGCCCACCGGCACAATATCCTGAATGTCAATTACAACAACTTAGTCAAAATAAATTGAAACTATAACCAATGCAAAGTATACACCATACGAAGAACACATTGTCTACATTACCAATGGGTTTACCACCAATTAGTACATCTCCCATGTCAAACTGGAAAAAACAAATTAACAAAGAGAAAGGTAAAGAAAACATTAAGTACAAAGAAAATAATAACCTGCCAATTTTGGTCACAAACACATAAGTATGCTTTTCCTTATAGTGACTAGGGTCAGAGAGCATGATTGTAGTTTACTGAAGTTCTCATTAGATGTAGCTCAACAAGGTTCATAACTTCTTCCACAAACAATTGGTCTGTCACTGCTGGTCTATCACCCATGCAACCACCATCAACCACCACGGGTAATCCGAAAGCGAGAATTAGAAATCCAAATCCCCAGTTTGAAACCCTACCCCTAAAACGCACCAACATTTTGCAAATACGCATCATGGGCACACGAAATTCCTCAAATTAGAACCCCAATCCCAAAATCGAAATGTCATTCCTTCAATGCTGGTACACGAATGTTGGTTGAGACTGCCTCGTCAATGCGTCGCTGCTTGTGAGTTGCCAGAGGTCGTCGCTGCCGGCTGATGAGAGATTAGAAAATAAATCATTGGTGCAGAGATAGGAAGGGAGAGATACCACGTGAGAGATGGGGAGGAAGAGAAGTGGGAAGGTTGCAGCAATGTGAAACCTAAAAAAATTAAAAATAAATTTAATTTCTAATTTTAAAATTATGTCAAATTTAAGTCTTTTAGAAATGTCAACAAATGTAAATTTTAAGTCTGATTTTTTTTTAAACAGACTTACAACATAAATTTAAATCTTATATCATATTACTAGACTTCAAATAGTGTTCTTTATTTACAAAATTGTCACCGCACACTTTTTAAGTCTAATTTTTTCTTAACAGACTTACATTAGCATACTTAAAAGGCTACTTTTGCACTAGTGTAGCTTGTCCCAATGACTGTATTTTATATAGGAAAGAGTTTGAATTTTTGAAAAAGTGTCCAAAATGTGAGTTATCACGATACAAGTCAAAAAAATAGTGAAGATAATGGTCTGATAGAAAAAAATGGATCTACTTTGAAAGTAGTTTGGTACCTTCCAATTGTTCCCAGACTTAAGCATTTGTTTGTGAATCCAAAAGAAGTTAAAAACCTTAAATGGCTTGCAGATGAGAGAGAAATTTACGGGTTGCTTCGTCATCCAACTGATTCAAAGCAATGGAAAAATATGGATCAACAATTCCTCCAATTTGCACTAGTACAAAAATAGCCTATTACGTCATTTATTTTTGGCCTTCAACGACGCATTTGCTAGCGACGTTATAGCCTGTGACGTAAATTTGCGTCGAATAATATCGGGTGACGTTAATCGAACACCTTTATGTCGAATGCAGATTTAACTGACGTAAAGTTAACGTCTATTATGTAGATCGACATAAAGGTACGTCGTTCAGAATAGAGCTTGACGTCCAATATTTGAATAAATATTTATTTTTAAAGAAAGATTTTTCGTCCAATGATCGTGGGAACTGACGTAATGTTGATCGCGAGATAGAGGATATTTGACGTAATATTCACGTCGAAGTGGAAATATGACGTCAATTTTTGAATAAATATTTAAATTTAAGGAATATTTGACGTCAGTTAAAAGGTGAATGATGTAAGGTTGACGTCGAACATGTATACAGTCGACATTACTATCGCTGAGCCGTAGAGTCCCCCGCCCAACGTTTCATTATCATCGTTATCCATTGCATTATATTAACGTCAGTCATCGCCTTGATGGACATTAAGATACATATATTAACGTCGGACAATGTATAATTTGACGTTACCATCAGTGTTTTTTTATTAAATTTCGTTCGCTTTAGATCATTTAACCAAACCTGAAATACAGAAACCAGTTTTCCAGTTCCTAAATGCACAAAATTAATTAATTTAAACCATGTTATCATCAATTCATGCTATCATCAAAACTTAAAAGAACCCACTTTTCCATTCATCTGTTCTAATTAATCTATTGACAGTATACATCTATTCACAGTAAAAAGCTACACGAGTAAGCAAATGCTACTATCATGAAAGGAAAAACCTAAAACTATAGCTATTTAAAATGTTTATTCAATAAATATCCTGCCCATTCCTCTCTTATCGTATTTATTACTTCATTTGACAATGGAGAGGTATCGTTGAATTGCTGCAAAATCAAGGAAGGAAACTTTACAATTATATTCATTTTAATGTCAAAAGTTTATTGATATTTGTAAGATTTTCAAATGTAAATTTCTACCTTAGTCTAATCTCCTCTTATTTCTGCTCGGACGATTGCCTTGATCCATGACATGATTATAGTAGGCACATGACGAGGAATCATTCTGCTTATTGCACTAAACATGTGAAAGAACTTAGTCAAATGTAACAGTTTAAAATTGACTACGAAAATTAAAGGTTAAAGATCAATGAATTCCAACCTTAGGATATACAATATCAATTTGTTGTCCTCTGGTCCTAGTCAGAAATCTAAATAAATTTGAAACATTAGAAACATAAGTTAATATATTAATATGATCATGAATTGATACGAATGAATGTAAAACTTACGTTTGTATCGAGGACCTCAACTCCGGTTTCATCTTCCTATGAAGAGAACAAAACCATACAACTTGTGTTTTTTTTTGGAATGATCACCATGAGTTGCCAATGGCCCTATCATGTACCAACAACCAGTAAGTTTATTGATTAAAATTTGATAAAAGTTGACAATATTGAGAAAACATACGTATCAATGTATGGCGTCATATATCTCTCTCTCTTAGACTTGGTTATCCATGTTTGCATATATGATTTTCTGGAATCTAATGTGATTCCAGTTGGTTGGGTGGTCTGAAGTTCAAGAAAGCCATAAATTGACCCCCGACCTGATTCCACTGTGACGGTTTCCATGTACCTATAAGAATAAAGTTAAGTATATTTATTAAAATGTAATAATACTAATAATATACAAATTGGAAAATAACAAATAAAAAACTTACATGCACCACAGTTGTATGCATGAAATGTTCAACATTCTATCTCCACCAATTAGCTAAAATGCATCATTGAATTCAATATACAATGGAATATGGAACTCGACGCGAAACGTTCTTAACTCCCACGACACCTCTACCGATTGTTTCTTCAACTGAGGTAATCTTAACATCAATATGGATAGAGGATCATCGTCTACTGCTTGCACACGAGCCTCAGGTTGAGCCATTGTTTGTTTCTTTGGTCGGTAGACCTGCAAGTCACATTTACAGAAGTTAGGAATCATTTAATTATAACTTGATGATTTAAAATAATAAAAATAAGAATACAATACCGCTGATGGGCAAAAATATCGAATGATCAAGGCCTTAGGCCAAGCTATAAATGTGCCTAAGGCCTCCCCCACGAATTGGATTCCATCTAACATCATTAATCCTTACCCGTGCATCAGTGGGCAATAAAGGAGCACCATGAATGGTTTGGCCTCCTACAAGCTGTACTCCGATGACCACTGCACACGGAGGATCCTCACCAACCAAAAACTCATACTGAACATTGATATCTATACGATCTACATTAGAGCATGAGTCTTTGGTGCTCGTAGGAGGTGCGGTAGGATCATCTGTAGGGGCGTCCTCCTGTTGTGACTGTTGTTGTTGTTGTAGTCTGATCATCGCAAGTTCTTTTTCGAGCATTCTTAAGCGTTCTTCCATTTGCTCCCGTACTTGGACTTGCACCTATTCCGTGATCTGTTCTGTGATGCTACTAACCAATTCCGGAGTCACGACTTGTGTGCTTCTTGGTTTAGGGCCAAAGTAGTCCCTCAATCCAGTAGCTCCTCCAACAGCACGCACACGACCTGTACGGTTTGGCCGACCTGTGGATGCTACCAGGATGTCCTTCCTAACTTCTGGCACAAATGTGCCTTCAGTCTCTTGCTCAACCAACTTATCCTGCATATCATAATAAACAAAGTTATATAATTTTTTATGAATTATAGTAATTAGTTAAAAGTTTCCACTTACAATTTTATGGCATATCTCCTGAGGAGACTGGAATGTAAACTGGCCATTGGACTTTGTCCGTGCAGCCTTCCACAATTCATGTCTAGCTGGTGGAGGTGCTAGATCAGGTGACTCAAGGCCTAACTCCTCAGCTCGACGTTTTCTTATCTTTTTCTCTAATAACGCATAACCAGCACGAGAAAGTACGTGTGGTGTATCATTAAGCCTCTGCCTGTCCTGGGCGAATATCCTTTTCACCTATGAAAAAATGAAAATTATTAAGCATATATAATTCAAAAATTAACATCCTGTCTTGTGTGACTAGAGCAAAATTTTATAAAACATACCTGCCATTCAAGAGTAAGTCTAGATTCTTTAAACTGCACCCACGCGTCATCAGATATTTTATACCTTGTACATGGAGTTTCGTTCTGTTTAGGGCCAAAGACAAATTTACGTGTCATTTCATCTTGAAGTTCCTCCACCAAGTTACTATTTGGGATAAAATCTTCTTCCTTATCCTTTCATCATCAAGAATAACCCAATTTTCCTTTTTAAAAAGAAAATTAATGATAAAGCATGTTCAACGAAAATAGGTCAATGATGGAAGTAAAACAGATTAAACATACCAAAACATCCTGCCATAGTAGATTTTTGTCAACCTCTAACACATCACCCCAACGGGTAGCGAGAATAGGGACATGAAATCTTGCCAGCGTGCCCAAGTAACTCTTAAACTCTATTGCATGTTCCCCTATAGCCACAAATGTTTTAGGATCAAACTCCACCGGCTTTGGTTTATTATTAACCCGACAGGATGTGACACTAGGCATCCGAGTCACAGATCTACCACCTCCTCTCATTTGACCTAATCCAGAGCTTGTCATACATGTTTACAAAGTTAGTAAATTATTGTTAGAACATACAACGAAATGGTGATACTGGAGAAGATGACGAAGTTTGCTGACAACGAACGAACACAAATATCATACGTTGAAGGAAAAAATAAAAAATTATACATATACCATACGTCCAGAATCGAAAAACACAATTATTACTTTTTGATCTCTTTTCTTTTCACTCCTGCCATAAAACGTCGGAGGTTGCGGGGTTGGGACGTGAAGGGAATTGAAGTATGTTAGGAGCATTAGTGGTGTGCTTAATAGAACCTTGTATTCGGTATGGCTTTGACGTTTTTTTTCTTCTGCCAATATCAAAATGTGGCGCTCTTTTTTGGGTTTAAAATCAGACATGAAATCTTTTCTTTTTTGATCAATATCATAATAAGCTTTTGATCAATATCATAATCGTTTCCAGCATAAAAACGTTCCTCGGGTGTCTTCATCACTTATCGATCCAGATGGGTTTGCGTTTCTTGTAACCCGGGCAACCTTCTCTTTTCTTCTTGACGATGATGATGAAGAAGCCATGTCTGAATAGAAATCTTGGAACGTCTTTCACAATGTAGAATCTTTAACAACATGTATGAATATTATATTAAAATATTAAAATAAGTTAATTATTAATCAAAATTTAAATAATTTTTGTTTAAAAATATGTTAAACTTGAAAAACCGTTTAACATTTCTATGAATTTTGTTTTTAAATTAAAATTAAGTCTTAAACCCTCCCTTGGTCCTAATATTTGTGTGAAAATCTCAGTTCAGTCCTCAAGTTTTGAACTGTCTCAATTAGGTCATAATTTTTGTAAAAATGCACACAATTTACCCTCTCCGTTAAATGTTCTCAGACGGCGTTAAATTTAGCTTAGCTGTAATTTTTTTTTTATTGACGTGGCATTGTGATTAAATTAAATGGGTGATGTGTTTTAAACGATCAAATCCACGTGGCAACGATGATTCTTCTTCACTCCAAGCATTGATCACCTTTCACCTCTTCCACTCTTCTTCTCCTCTACCAACGGAGCGTCTCATCTCCATCGCCGCTTACACTCTCCCGTTCTACAGATCCATCCCGGACAATGTCGGCAAATGCCTTCACCCTACAAACGATACCAGCCACCAAGACGTTGTTCGAACATCTCTTCATCAGCCCCAAAATGCAACAACGGAACAAAACCAAATCAAACCCTATCTCCAGGGTATTATTAAGCATAAATAATAATTGATATTTTCATAAATGCGTGGTTAACTTTAAAATTTTCCCCTCTTCCCTATAAGCATTTTCTCCTCTACAAAACATCCCTCTGCAAAACGATTTTAATGAAAAGTTATTCTAAAACTTAAAAATATAGTAATGAGTGGAGTTGTGCTGAAACCAAATTCTTCTGCACCAAGAAGAGTGGCTATGGCCACATCTCTTCCTGTCTTAAGTTGCCCATCAGTTTGAAGAACGGTGTGACCTCGAAGGTCATTAGCCACCAGTGTTTGATGGGTCTCAGCCAAGCCAAGTTCCCAAGGGAGACCAACATTCTTTATGCTAGTCCAAATGGTGGTAGAAACATGACTTTGCAAAATTTGGTAAAAATGACCAAATGCACAGTTAAAGGAACTTTCAAATCACCAATTAAACTTGTACAAACAGTGTAACATCACTGAAACATGCAACAACTCCAAAACATAGGTGCAGGTACGGTTTATGCCAACTCAAAGTGAGAAAACTACACCAAAATGATAAAAATTGGCTAAAAAATGGTGGTTTCAGTGGGTGATTTCAGTAGCAGTGGTGAAAAGGTTCAAATGAGACCTCAAACAACTTCATATCATCATAGTAGAGGTGTAAAAACACCTAGACAACAAATAATGTGGCTGCAGTAAAATAGAACTATTGTACTTGCAAATTTCAATCTAAAGTGGAAGTGAAACTGTGATTTAGTGGCTGGACTGGTGTATGGCCAAATAAACACTTGGAACAAGTTTAAAATGTCCAAATAAACTTGTTCAAACAGAGAAAATGCACAAAAACATGTAAACTCACCAAATCACTGCCTTAGTTGCTTGAAATGCAGAAAAAACACATGAAATTTGCATCAGATTTGAAAAACAACCACATTTTTCGTGTTTTCAGTCTTTGTCCAAGTTTGATTGATGTGTTGGAACATGTTGAAGATGATTGTGATTCATTTCCCTCACAGATCCATAAATTGAGTGATCATATTGCTTAAAACAGTTTTACACTCTACACCAAACATTGCTTGACTGTTCAACATGATGCTATCGGTAATTGGCAAGTTTCTTTGTTTCTAAAGCATGAGACAAGTTTAATTGATGATATTAATCATGTTTCAATTGTTGGAAATTAGTATTTACGACAACATCTAAAAAACTGTGTTTGAATTGCTGCATTTTTCTATTTTCTCGAGACTTCACTCTGTTATGCAACTTGCACCGTGCTGCTTGTATCTTTGACATGCATTAGGTCACTTTCCTTCTTCTAGCTCCTATATTCTAGCTAGATCTAGTTACCTAGGGCCTTTTTTACAAGTGTATTGGTATATCCTGCTTTGAATCCACTTTATTGATCATTCCTGCTGCTGTCTTGTATTTTGGTGCATAATTAGCAACTCTCATAGTGATTTCGAGTTTTATTGAATTTATGTGCATTGTAACTGTTGGTGCAAGTGTATTTCACCATTTCAGTTCCTATTTTTTGCCACATTTCTCAAGTCTGCTGTAATATATGTGCATTTTTTTTTCTGCTGTTTGAGCTACTGCTACTGTCCGATAATGAGTTGGTTGTTCTGGTGCTTTTTCAACATTGCTACACATCTATTTTACCATTTGACATCAGTGTGTACTGTACAATTGGTCAATTTTGATCAATCTTACGAAATCACCACTCCCACCGTACCTTTGCTTGAAATTGGGAGGTAGACAAGTGTTATTTTGCAGTGGTCCTTTTCTTGGATGTTTAAATGCTCAAACATATTCCATTTGATCATACTAATTGCTGTGAAGTGTCATTTACTCATTTACATCACTGAAACTCATTTTCGATGCTGTTGTTCATTTGTTTCAGACACATTTTCTGTTGCAGCTTAATATTCTTTGCTGTTTGTACATTTCACAATTTGATTTTCACTTTGGATTGGAAAAAGCTCAAGGTTTCTACTGCTTCTAAATGGTTACCCAAGTATAAATCACAGATAAAAAGCAAATACAGTCCCTGTAATCAGTTCTAAAATCCAAAAACAATAGCTGACAAATTGGTTTTTCTTTGTGGAATTTCAGCAAACAGCTTTGCATTTTCGCGAAGAGAAGAAGGAGAAGAAAGGACCCAACGCCATGGTTGGCGATGCCTCTAACGGTGAACAACGGTGCTGGCGGCGCCTTGGACCATGACTTGCGACGGCCAGTTAGGTGATGCGCCAGAGGTAATGACTGTACTGGAGGGAGTTGAAGATCGGGAAAGTGTAAGCGGCGATAGAGATGAGACCCTCCGTTGGCAGAGGAGAAGAGGAGTGGAAGAGGTGAAAGGTGATCAGTGGTTGGAGTGAAGAAGAACCACCGTTGTCACATGGATTTGATCATTTAAAACACATCATCCATTTAATTTAATCACAATGCCACGTCAATAAAAAAAAATTACAGCTAAGCTAACTTTAACGCCGTCTGAGAATACTTAACGGAGAGGGTAAAATGTGTGCATTTTTACAAAAATTATGACTCAATTGAGATAGTTCAAAACTTTAGGACCGAACTGAGATTTTCACACAAATATTAGGACCAAGGGATGGTTTAAGCCTAAAATTAATAAATAACTAATTTATTTTATTATTTTAATATGATTTCATATTTTATAATATATTAAATAACATTTTATATTATTGTTATTATTTTATTAGTAATTTTAGTTTTATTATTTTTATTATTAATTTAATAATTATTAACGAAATAATAAAATTTATTAAATGCACTATATTCAATTTTTTTTGTGCTATGTCAGAATAAAAGTCTCTAAATTAAACTACAATTATTACTTTTTCTTTGAATGATGTTTGAACGTCATTGTCGGATGAGATTCGAAGTTCATACACGTTGGCGGTTACTAAGCATAATTACACTATGTAAGTGAATCAAACGAGATCTATTACTTTTTCTTTTAATGATGTTTGAATGTCAAATTCTGCAGGGCTTCGACGTTCTTACAAGATGGTGGCGTGTGACAATTACTAATGTATAATCACACGATGTATGTCATCGGTTCATTTATAAA
This sequence comes from Vigna radiata var. radiata, assembly GCF_000741045.1. Classification (NCBI taxonomy): domain Eukaryota; kingdom Viridiplantae; phylum Streptophyta; class Magnoliopsida; order Fabales; family Fabaceae; genus Vigna; species Vigna radiata. The sequence continues at coordinate 1,144,855 of NW_014542365.1, read as the reverse complement.
TATAGCTTGCATTTCATGTATTCCCTTGCCTCTTGTTTCCATATTAAACATATTAGGATTCATAGTTTTCATTTTGTTTGCATTTTCTTTTCATTAAATTTCTAAGCATCTTTGTTCTTCATATTGCAATTTGATAACTTTAACTTGGAAGTGGTTCATTCATCGTCATTTCGTATGAAGGAGCCATTTTCAGTTCAAGTTAACAAAATGTTTTTATTTATACTACAAAAATGGTGAAGATATCTTACTGAAAGGAAAGTGCTTACGAAAAAGAAATATGGTTCACAATATGTTTAGTGCTGAAAAAATTTTAAGCACTAAAAACAAAAGTTGTTCAACTTCATCATTTAACAATGTATGATTACTTATTTAAATTGTCCATAAGTGGTACTCCTCCATTAGATTTCAGAGCTACTGATTTCTAAGAGAGGAGACAACTTACAGATAATTTAAATTTGGAATCTTTTTACACCATTGACATCGAACTTTGAGTACACTCGATGAAAAAATAAATTTTATTTAATTATTAAAAGATATGTGAAATTAATGTCCTTAAACATAGTCTACACCCTACATAAAGTGTCAGATTCAGGACTCAGTCAATAACAAAATGCTTTTTATAGTCTACACCGTAAATAAATTATCGTACTGAAAGGGAAGTGCTGAGGAAAAAGAAATATGGTTCACAATATGTTTAATGATGAAATAATTTTGAGAATAAAAGTAAAACGTCAAAGCCCTAAATCCTTCGATGTTCTATGGCGTGCTTTTCAATTGAAAAGGTCTTCGACGTCGTATTTGATAGGTCTTCGACGTTTGATTTTCTTCCACCTATACAAAAGGGTGGCGAACTTTATATTCTTTTTTCTTTAAAATCAGACATGAAATTTTTTTCTTTTTACTTCTTCCTTAATTGATTCAAGTGAGCATTATATTGAAATTTGCACTTTTAAACCAATGATCAGTTGGTTGGGATTCTAGTCTTGATAGCATTCAACAGAAATACATCTTCTGTTGACATTTTGTCCTCGTTCAATCTTCCAGGTAGTAGTAGCCAAGTCAGGACATAAGCAATAATTTTCTCCTCCTTGTTTAAGCCATCATGTAGCAACTGCTTATCCATCCTGTACCTTCCTAGATTGTTGGAACAATCGGTATCGTTCGGAGAGTATAACGCAACTGAATAAAACTTAAAGTAGCGGAAAACGTGTTCGGTCACTTTTTAAATTAAAATGGTCAGTTTTCAGAAATAAATTTTCTAAGAGAAAATTTGTCGAACAGTTGATGTGCATATAAAATTAAAGAGTGTAGGGAGTAGAAAAATCACACAAATAATTTTTATACTAATTCGATTCAAAAGAATCTACGCCTACTCGTTAGTCACTATAAAAAGTGATTAACAGTTTCAATAAAAACAGTTTTTCAGATTACAATAGTAATGAATAAAAATAAGATTAAACCTTCCTTCGACGAACGAACTGGAAGAAGAACACTCTACCAACTCGAAGAGAATCGCTCCGACTATCGACACACGAAACGCGAGCTTCTCCTATTCACGAGACCAGGCAGAGCACCTTGCTAACTCGAAGAGAACCACTTTGACGATCGACATACGAAACGCGAGCTTCTCCTATTCACGAGACCAAACAAGGGAACTTGAACTATAGCTTTTGAGAACTTCCTCTGACAAACAGTATTCTCTAAGAGCTTTTTGTTCAACAACGTTACTGCTGAAATTCTCAAAAGTCGAATATATAACCAACCAGTCTGAATATCAAAGGTCAAGTCGAAACTGTCAGTAATAACCGATTATTGTAAGTGATAATCGATTATTCAAGTTCGTTATAGGTTTTTCAAAAATAACTTAGGCAGTTTTAAAAACAGACCTATGATAATTGATTATTTGGAGTGATAATCGATTATTGCTCCTCATAATCGATTATTTCAGTACATTATCTAAAATACAAGTTTTACAAATTTTGGGGACTTTCCTACTACATTCATATTCTACAAACTGCTTTTAAAAAATATCTCAAATATCTACTTCAGGTTAAACTTCTTGTAGCATCATCAAAACAATTTACTTCAAGATTTACCAATGGTCCTCATTGGTTACAATCTCCCCCTTTTTTATGATGATAAAAAATTCAAGTTTTAAAAGCAACTTTGGCCTTCCTACAAAACATACAAAGCTAACAGACAATAACAGAGTTAGTAATACATGTATCAACTTATATTATACTTCTCCCCTTTTATTATACTTCTCCTCCTTTTTGATCATAAGCAAAAATATCAATGTAACAAAGCTCCCCCTTAAGATAATCTATTATTACTTTAAATAATCGATTATTTGTCATCCAAATTGTCAAAATCCAAATTTTTAGGCCAAGATAATCGATTATTACCCTTTGGTAATCGATTATTTACGTTAATTTCCGAAAACAGAGATTTGGGCCAAATTTTCAACCTAAAACACATATAGCATTCATAAAATGTCCAGACATGGTTTTGAGTGGGAATAATCGATTATTCTGTGGGACAATTGATTATCTGCGATTATAGGTTTTGCCAAAGCCAAAAATAATCGATTATTATCTTGTGATAATCGATTAAAAACACTAAAATTACAAAAAATGAGAAAATGTCACAATTCTTGAGCCTAAGACATATCTAATACTCCAAACTCTCTTCTAAGGTCATAAAATAGAGACATCCTCTCAAGTGGTTCTCCCCATCAACAAAAGAAAGATGCAATTTATAGAATTTGAACATTTATAGAATGAGAGGCAAATACTTGATGAAATACCGAAGTATAGATAAATAACCAGGTATCTAACAACTTTATATATCTCCCCTTAAATGGGTAGCAGGTATCACAAGATCATGTCATAAGATGTCAAACAAAAATTTCTCTTAAACTCAAAAGCAGATTCTGAAAAATATTTTAATATTTGTTCAGTCCAAAGCTATGTAGAAATGCTTATAAGGCAGTTCAAAAAAGTATTTGTAATTCCAAAACAGTTTCAATATTTCTTAGCAAATCAAATTCAACTTTTATTAGACTTAATTAATTCATTGAAATCCACAATCAATTTGTAAACTACAATGAACGCAACGGTAGCTTAAATGAATATGATCACATCACACCTGCTCCAGGTTTAACAGGAAAGCATTTCTACTAGCACAAGCAGTTCAAAAACTAATTTTGACAGCATAATTTATAACTTCCCAAACAACAACTATGATGCATGAACTCTCATATCCTGATCTGTTCAATCCCATGAATTCAGTTGTGCATATCAAAACAACATATACAAAAATTCAAACACAAGCTGATTCAGAATTTATCTTTCAACAGTTTTTAGACCAATTAATTTACATCAAAATTATGCTAATTTGATCAATTCATTTACTGCATCCAAGCTCTCAATGTGTATTATTATATCTCAAAAGGTATGCATTTGAACTTAAAAAGCAAGTCTTCACAAAAACAACTTCGAGACAAAATTGTCAATTCATTCATCAATTGTCTTAATCATCCAAAAATGCAGATAGAAACTATCAACTATCTCATTCAAATGAATCTTTCATTGCTTTTGATGCTTTACAAAAATTATGCCAAGGATAATCTTCAAAGTACTCATGGAATTGAATACTAAACCAGTTAAGCACAAATTTATTTTATAATTTAAAAATAAATAATTGAAATAACATTGTTCATCAACAAACATAACACAGATGAAATTCAGCACATGAATGTCCCAAATAAGTGAATTTCATTGATTAAAATGTGTAAACAGACAAGAACACACCACAAAATGAATGAATTAATGATGGACATATTATTTGCTCAAACATAAATGAATATGACAGTAATCAAATAATGGAAGATCAAAACAGCACTTAGCTCAGTCATGTGGTGCTAGAATCATGGCTTTGGAAACCACTTGATGGAATTACTTCCTGGCTTGAAGCATCAATTCCAAAAGCAGAACATCATAAAATTCTCTTCTCTTTTTGAAAACTTATTCTACAAAACAAAGGAATGGAGCTTTTGGTACCCATAATCTTATTTGGGTCCTTGAGGTTAGAGACATATTACTTTATGACAAGAATCCAAGCATATTTCCCATTTGGAACTCCAAAATGTTTAATGTTACAGGTTAGAGACATATTACTTTATGATAGGAATCCAAGCATCGACGAACAAACTAGAAGAAGAACACTCTACCAACTCGAAGAGAACCGCTCTGACTATCGACACACGAAACACGAGCTTCTCCTATTCACGAGACCAGACAAAGCACCTTGCTAACTCGAAGAGAACCACTCCGACTATCGACACACGAAACACGAGCTTCTCCTATTCACGAGACCAAGCAAGTGAACTTGAACTATAGCTTTTGAGAACTTCCTCTGACAAACAATATTCTCTAAGAGCTTTCTGTTCAACAACGTTACTGCTGAAATTCTCAGAAGTCCAATATATAACCAGCCAATCTGAATATCAAAGGTCAAGTCCCAACTGCTAGTGATAATCGATTATTGTATGTGATAATCGATTATTCAAGTCCGTTATAGGTTTTTCAAAATAACTTGGGCAGTTTTTCAAAAATAGACCTGTGATAATCAATTATTTGGAGTGATAATCGATTATTCCAAAAGGACTCATGATAATCGATTATTGCTCCTCATAATCGATTATTTCATAACATTATCTAAAAAAATACAAGTGTTATATATCTTAAGGACATTCCTACTACATTTATTTTCTACAAAGTGCTTTAAAAAATATATCTAATATCTTCTTTAGGTTAAACTTCTTGTAGCATCATCAAAACAATTTACTTCAAGATTTACCAATGCTCCTCATTGGTAACAAAGTGCTTAGGAAAAAGAAATATAGTTCACAATATGTTTAATGCTGAAACAACTTTGAGAACTAAAATATTTAATGACTTGCTTCCTGTTTCCGTATTGAACATATTAGGATTCCTGTTTTTTTATCTCTAAGCCCTTTCCCTTTCCTTTGATTTCGTAACATGTCTTGTGAACTAAAATATTTAATGACTTGCTTCCTTTTTTTTATGCTCGCTTGAAAGTCAAAGTGCCTCATTCATGTGTCAGTTCATATGAAGGTGGCCTTTGACATTCAACTGAATAAAATGCTTTTTATAGTACAGAAATGATTAAGTTATCTTACTGAAAGGAAAGTGCTTAGGAAAAAGAAATATGGTTCACAATATGTTTCAAGCTGAAACAACTTTGAGAACTAAAATAATGATATAAAAAGGTTGTTCAACTTCATCCTTTAACAATGTATGGTTCATGTTTTAAATGGCTTGGAGTTGTTTTCTACCATTAGAATTCAGAGCTATTTGATTTCCTGTGGTGGAAACAACTTCAATTTATACAGTTGACGTCGAATATTGAGTACATTTGATGCAAAGGCCTGAAGATAATCGTCGTTTTTTTTTGAGATAACCGACGTCCTGTATCTTAGAGGATTTCAAAATGAAATCCAATTTACAAATCACAACATCAAAAATGAACACCGAAGATGATGAAATACATTCTAACCAAAAACAGGATGTAAAAAAAAATTAAAACAATCAAAATAATGGAGAATGTTTTTGAAATTCATAAATGTTAATATTTTCCTATGATTTTCCGCCATGCCTTCATGGATAACAAAGAAATGATTTCGTTTAGCGGAGGAATTGATGGAAAACCAAAGCAAAAAGTTAACATGAATTTGGTTGCGGAAGTTATGTAGGATAGGTTTTCAAAGGGTATACTTAAAATTCATAAGTGTTAACATTTTCCTCTGTTTTTCCACCATGCCTTCATCGTTAACAAAGAAATGTCTTGGTTTAGTGAAGGAATGACGACAAAACAAAGGAAAAATTTAGCATGAATTTGGTTGGGGAAGTTTTACAAATGGTACAACTTGAGATGAAATCCAAATCTGTTAACCTATTTCTTCGGTTACTCCCTTTTATTTCATTTTTCTTTTAATCCAATATTAAACGATGGATGACATATTTGCAATAGAACATCACAACATTTGGCAGCGTTGACATGACGGGCATATGAGTGCTTGGGGCACCATTAATTGTGTGGTTTTAGCAAAGCACCAATATTACGTCGAATTCTACGTGTCTTTGACTTTTTATTCTTCATCAAGAAGCCAAAGCTCGCTCTATTTTTTTTTTTATTTTTACTTTTTTTCTTTTCAATCCGAACTTTAATGTCAAAACTCCTAGTTCTTCGACGTATTTTTCGTCAGCAAGGAGGTCATATCAGTAGCAAGAAGGTCATATCAGTATCCAAAGAGATTTTTTACTTTTTCTTTGAATGATGTTTGAACGTCGAATCTGGAAAATATTTGACGTTCATACTAGATGTGGACTGTGAAAATTAATTGTGTGCCTTTTCCAAAGCACCAATATTATGTCGAATTTTACTTTTTTTTCTTTTAAACTCTCACTTTAACGTCAAGGCTCATATATCTTCGACGTATTTTTCGTCTGCTAAGAGGTCATATCAATATCCAAAGAGATTTTTTACTTTGTCTTTGAATGATGTTTTAACGTCGAACTTTGGTATAATTACTCGATGTACTGCTTTGACGACATCATTTCATCTATAAATATACATGTGCTTTTCTTATCCATTTGTCCTATTTACGTATTGAACATATCAGGATTCATGTTTTTTTTATCTCCTAGGCTCTTTTCTTTCTCTAGATTTCGAAACATGTATGTTCTTTAAATTGCAATTTTCTCGGTGGAATGTTTGATAATGGTCTAAAAACTGTTATTTTCATGCTTAAATTTGATATTAAAACACACCCTTTTATGGCTTAGAATAAGCTTAAAATCAAGTAAAACAATTAGTTGAGTCATTGAGAGTCAAAAGTTGGTTTTAGAGGTATTATTCTTGGTTTTACATTGTTTTGCAGGGTTTGGAGGTGATTTAAAGATCGAAGTGAAGTAAGATGGACTTGTGCTCGTGAAAGATGAAGAAAAAGGATGAAAAGAAGGGCCAAAGGAACCGCTGAGCGGTCAAATAGGGCGCTGAGCAGTTGAACGATTAGAGGCAAACCGCTGAGCGGTGAAATTAGGTGCTGAGCGGTTGTCTGCTAGGCTTGGGCTTAAATTCTGTTATTTTTCTGTGTTATAAATAGCCCCAATACGACTTGAAACCTTAATCTTTGGCAGAGGGAAACGTCCACAACAACTCTACACACCTTAGAGGCCGTTCTTTGGATGCTTAGGCTCCAAACTACTCAATCTAGGGTTTATTCTTTCATTCTTACATTGTATTTCATCTAGTTTCACCATGATAATGGTGAACTAAATCCTTTGTTGTTAGGGAACAATGTAATCTTTTGAAACTCTCATATATCCAAATTCTTATTTAATTCATATGCTTGCATATGCTTGATTTATCAATTGTTGGGTTCCTTACCTGTATTTAATGCTTTTATCATTTAACTCATTCGGTAAATGTTATTTGTCTTTATTGATACGGGAACATACAGTAATGTCATGAACTGGGGGGAATTCCTTGATTATGCTAATACCGCCTAGATAGGGGTAGGACGATCAATTGTGTTTTGCTTCCGTTTATTATGCATTATTAGTTACTAGGGGAGGCTAGAGATAGTAAGCCGGTAATTAGTAATAGGCTCTTTCGCCAAGGAATTGGATTAAGGGTAGACGAAGAAAGTTTGCATGGCAATACGATAAATAAGCGAATTAAATTAGAAGAGTAGATATATGAGGGTAGATAAGATGAAATTGTAAACCCCAACAACACCATTCATCCATAGTTTTTCCTCAACCATTGATTCACTGCATTTGCATGTTTACTTTTGTTTTTGCATTTAAAAACTTAAAATCAATTTCTTCTCAAGTCTTACACGATTAGGTTACACAAAAGTTAAGGCCTAAGAGTCCTTTGGGAAACGATACTTGGACTTACCCATTTTATATTACTTGATAACGATCTGGTACACTTGCCAGGGACTTAACAATGTCAAAGTGCCTCATTCATATCTTAGTTCATATTAAGGTGGCCCTTTGACATTCAACTGAACACANATCTGGTACACTTGCCAGGGACTTAACAATGTCAAAGTGCCTCATTCATATCTTAGTTCATATTAAGGTGGCCCTTTGACATTCAACTGAACACAATGCTTTTTATAGTACAGAAATGATTAAGTTATCTTATTGAAAGAGAAGTGTCGAGGAAAAAGAAATATAGTTCACAATATGTTTAATGCTGAAACAATTTTGAAAACTAAAATCAATTTATAAAAAAAGTTGTTTAACTTCATCATTTTGTGTCGCAACCGGTGTCGCGACGGAACGATGATCCAAAAAGAAACGGTTTTAGAAAAGAGATTTAGGAGTCGCCACCATAATTTATTCTAGAAAACAATGGAAAAACCATAAGAAGATAAGGCAAGGTCCACGAAAACCTGATTCTGGGTTCGGGAGTCGGTTATGCATAGGGAAGATATTAGCACCCTACAACGCCCGCCCTAAGGCAGTACTTTTAATTAAATACGCGAATGTGATGTGGTTTTCAAAATGTTTAATCATCCCCGAAAATAAAATTCTACAGAAACAAAAAATATTTTTTATTTTTTGTGCCCAACAAGGATTACGTAGTTCTAGTTTAAAGATTGTTTGTTGTTTTAAAATACTTATAATTTGGTATTTTTATAAAAAAAGGGGAAAGGTTTTTAGCACAAGGCCTACGCGAACTGTCACACGTGTGCTTTAACCTTTTAAAACATATTTTGATTATTTTGTGAAAGAAGGGGAAAAGGCTTTTAGCATAAGGCCTACGCGAACGGTCGCACGTGTACTTTAACCCTTTGAAACATATTTTTATTATTTTTGTAAAAGAAGGGGAAAAGGCTTTTAGCACAAGACTTACGCGAACGGTTGCACGTGTGCTTTAACCTTTTAAAACATATTTTTATTATTTTTGTGAAAGAAAAAGGGAAAAAGGCTTTTAGCACAAGGCCTACGCGAACAGTAACAAGTGTGTTCTAACCCTTTAAAACACATTTTTATTATTTTTGTAAAAGAAGGGGAAAAGGCTTTTAGCACAAGGCCTATGTGAACGATCACACGTGTGCTTTAACCTTTTAAAACATATTTTTATTATTTTTGTGAAAAAATAGGGGAAAAGGTTTTTAGCACAAGGCCTACGTGAACGGTCGCTGAGCGGTGAACTTAGGCGCCTGGGCGGTTGTCTGTTTTTTAGCTAGATTCTGTAAATCTTTCTGTTATCTTTCTGTTATCTTTTTGGGCTTATATATAGCCTCAGTGCGAATTAGAAGGGGGTTCTTTTGGCAGAGAGAAACGTCCAGAGCTATTCCACACACCTTGGAGGAGGTTCTTTGGATGCTTAGGCTCCAATCTACCAAGTTTAGGGTTATTTCTTCCATTCTTTCATCATATTTCATCTAGTTTCACCATGATTATGGTGAACTAACCCTTTGTTGTTGGGGAACAATGTAATCTTTTGAAACTCTCATATATTCAAATTCTTATTTATTTCATATGCTTGTCATATACTTATTTATCAATTGTTGGGTTCTCATTTGTGCTTTGACGCTTTTATTGTTTAACTCATTCATTAAAAGCCATTTGTCTTTATCGATATGGGGACATACGGTAATGTCATGAATTTGTGAGAAATTTCTTGATTATGTCAATATCGCCTAGGGATAGGGGTAGGACGGTCAATTGTATTTGCTTCCGATTTCATTTCATTATTGGTTACTAGGGGAGGCTAGGGATAGCAAGCCGGTAATTAATAATAGGCTCTCTTCACCAAGGGATTGGGTTAAGGATAAACTAGAAAGTGTGGATGGCAATTAGATAAATAAGTGAAGTAAATAAGAAGAGTATATATATGAGAGTGGATAAGATGAAATTGTAAACCCCAACAACATCATTCATCCATAGTTTCTTAATACCAATTGAATCAACTGCATCTGCATGTTTATTTTTGTTCTTTGCATATAACCACCAACTTAATTATTTTCTCAAGTCTTACGCGATTTGTTTACATGAAAAGTAAGGCCTAAGAGTCCTTTGGGAAGAACGATATTGGGTTTACCAATTATATTACTTGATAACAATCTGGTACACTTGCCAGTGGCTTAACAACCACCTGGAAGACTTTTCTATAACATCCAAATTTGTATCTTGTTTCGTCATCACTTATCCACCCATTTAGACTAGCATTTCTTACAACCTATGCAGCCTTATTTCCACTCCGTGAAGATGAAGAAGCCATTTGAGAATAGGATCTAGAGGTATACGGAAAGGTTACTGTTTCAATAAAAGTTCAGAAATATATTTAGTTAGTTTCAATATAACTTCAACATAACACGTCCTATACCATTACAATTCCACGTTCTATAGTTGAAATACTTGGAAGTTTAAATCAAAATGTCGAAGCCCCATAAAACTCGACGTTCATTGACGGTAAATATTTAAACCAGCGTGCCATTCTTTTATTTTTTTTCTTTTAAAATACAAATAGTACGTCCATATCTAAAGCCATGCACGTATTATTGTGATCCAGAAGCCAAAGAGTTACTCCCCTTTTAATTCTTTTTTCTTTTTTCTTTTAAACCACCAAAATTACGTCGAATTCTTCGGGGATTGACGTATTATTTGTCTACTAGAAGCCGAAGAGTTTCTCCCTTTTTAATTCTTTTTTTTTTAATCAAACAATAAATGAAGAATTACTCCATTTTTAATCCAACAGTAAACGAAGAGTTGTAATACTTGGATGTTTCAATTTAAAAACCACCAATAGTACGTTATAATACTTGGACGTTTCAGAAGTAAAAGGCTAACTCCAATCTGCTGAACTGCATAGTAAACATGACAACTTCAAAATTGATGAAGAAGACACAATGCAACAAGAGACAATGTCATGAAAGCCCCGAGTCTACTCATTTCATTGTTATGGAAGAATCAGTTCAAAGATATAACAAAAGACAACGCGCAGAAGATGACAATTCTACAATTTTTCCAATCAAATCACTTCCCACAGACTTATTGCTTAATGTGGTTGCAAAGGTAAGTTCTGAATCTTGGATTGATCATTATAATATGAAAGTATGTTATGGATATTTTTTGCATGCCACAAAAGACAATTATATCTGGTAGCAAATTTCTTTATAAAAGTTTTCGTTGATTTCATGGTCATGTAAAGAAGCAAGGGCATTTGATATTTTCATGCAAAGTTGTAAAGAGGGTGGAAATATTGTAAAGTTTTGCAAAGTTGTAAGAGAAATAATTAGATATAAGGGAAATATTGAAAAAGACATTAATGACTTGAAAATGGCTGCTAAAAAAGGTTATCTTGAAGCAAAATATGTATATGGTTTGATCTTATTATGTTCATACGATAGTGATTTAAGAAAAGCAGGGGTTGACTGTATGCAATTTTTGAGAAATGTCAACTGTGTTGTAAGGTGTAGAAATAAGTTAGTAACTTTTTTGGGTAATGTATGGAGAAAACCTCATGGAACACTGTTGCGCAATCCAACTCCTTTATGTTCCCAGAGACAATGCAATGGTTGGAGAATGAAGAAGTCTATTTCTTTGGAAATAGTGGATACTGAAGATGATGATGATGATAATATTAAAAACTTGTGTGAAAATTGTAGGTGGGATGTTGAGTTAGACTTTTTTTATAATCTTTTATTCTATTATATTTAGTAATGAAATTCTATTTTAGGTGGGATGTTTTGTAATCATCTCTTGAATATTAATGAAATTCTCTTTTGGCAAACATAAGTGAATGGTGATTTGATTGTTTAAAATGATTAAATATGATTAAATCACTTTTATGATTACAATTGTCCATTTTAGTTTCACATCATTACATTGCATGCAGAAGTATATGTTATCATTTCTTTTTAAAACACCAATATTACATCGAATGATAAAGCTAATCAACGTAATATTAAGATATGAACATCCAACAAAGGGAAGTCGACGTATTATTTAATATTACGGCAAAGGTCTCTCCTTTTTTTTTACTTTTATCTTTTTTTCTTTTTCCTTTTTAACCTGAAATAACACGTCGATTTTGAAAATATTCAACGTCCTCTATTAATTCCTAGAAGGAGTTTGTGAATTTTATGATTTGATGTTATAGCGTTTTGAAAGGCCTTGGAGTTGTTACAAGTTAGCATAGCTGTTGTTACAAGAAATTTTATAAATTAATGTCTACTTAAATAATTACTGTTGGGAAAGGGCTTATATGGGCTTCAATAATTAAAGGCAGTCTACTTAAATGATATATGGGAAAATGAATTTCTTTAGACTTCCAAAGTGTCTTTTTGGTTATATTCTTTTTTCTTTTAATCAAACAAAAAAAAATGAATTCCTTGTGCATATGACGTATTATTCTTTATTAGAAGGCAAAGGTCGCTCTTTTTTTTCTTTTTCCTTTTTAAATTCTCGTAGAATGCAAACGTTAGGGGGGCTTCGACATGAAAGGCATTTGAGTGGTTGTGAGCATTAATTTTTTTGTTGTTACCAGAGTGGTTGTGAGCATTAATATTGACTCTATAAATATAACGCAACTCTATACAATTCCACAGTTTGATCGTTATTGATTCATTTTTTAGTTCCAAAAAGTTGTTTTCTCCGAAATCAGATCCACTAATTCAGTAGAAAACAACTTTTTGAAACTTAAAAATTAAATCATATAATCACGAAACATCAAGTTATAAAAGCAGTTCCAAGGATTCTACAAATTTTGAAAAAGCACTTATGTTCTTACTATTTTTTTTCCTATTAAATCAAAAATCACAAACCCGTGGTTACGCACACTTCATCGTCTTCCTCCTCGCCTTTTTTCTATGCGGAATTGCATTTTCATGTTCATTTTATCTCTTTTGAATTGTTTAAACTTACTTTTACTCCGATTAAATTAGTCTTTGATGGATTATCTTCCATTTGAATCGATTAAAATGAGATTTTGTTGTGTTTTGGTGCAGTTTTGCTTGTGTCTTTTGGTAGCGTATTAGTACCTTCTCCCTTTAGTAGTTTCCTAGTAAGAAAAGCTTGCGTCTTTTGGTCTCTTATAGTATTTCAACCAAAACCGAACCTGGGTGTTGCCTAGTTCTCATGTCATCGTATTCTTTTTCATTGGCGGTTTGCATGACGTCTAGGCAATGACCCAGGTTCGGTTTTGGGTTGAAATGCCATTAGAGATACAAAAGACGCAAGCTTTTCTTATGAAGAAACTAGCAAAGGAAGAAGGTGGTACTAGGCTACCGAAAAACACGCGCAAAACTATACTAAAACACAACTCAGCAGACGTCGAATGCATAGATGAATGCGACGTTATATAGTTGTTTTGAACGGAAAAGAAAAATAATAAAAAAGGAACTAAATAATAAAACGTCGTAGACAGTTTAAATTGACGTTTTATTGGTTGATTTAAAAGAAAAATGAAAGAATAACTACTAGATGTAATATACAACGTCCATCTTTAGTTAATGTGACGTCATATTATTTAAAACAAAATTTTGTATTTATTTGTTTCCATTGAACGTCAGTTGTTTCCTTAACTGAAGTTATGGGATTACCTAGGTTTCGTACACCAAGGACCATCACGTCAGACCCCAAATTGTTCGACGTTCAACATTAGTATATATGTCGAAACCATAAAGTGGGCGACGTTCTGTCTGTTTTAAAAGAGAAAAGAAATAAAGAATAAAAAAAGGATTCACTATCTGTAATATAAAACGTCAAATATTTAGCATGGTGGACGTCAAATGTGGGTAGAGTGATACTGCTGGAAGCAAACCAGTATTTCTTTATTTTTTTATTTTAAATTGAACGTCAGTTGTTTCCCAAAATGATGTTAAGTGTTTCTAAGGTCATTATTTTACGTCGTTCTGGCCCTTGTTTGATGTTAGCACATTTTAGATTAAGTCTATATGATCTTTGTTTGTCGTTAACAAATATTAGTCGGCGAACGGTTTCAATAGGGGACGTAGAGCGATTGAATTTATTTATGGTAATGCCATCGGTCACTTTTAACGTTGCGAATTGGATGGTAAGACGTTGACCGCATGACGTTATAGCCCGTTTTTGCACCAGTGTTGGTCAAGAATGTAGAAATCTTAGGCTTGGTTTAGCCATTGATGGAATGAACCCATTTGGTAATCTAAGTACCAATCATAGTTGATGGCCAGTTATATTGATAATTTACAATTTATCTCCTGCATTGTGCATGAAGAGAAAGTACATGATGTTGTCTATGATGATATCTGGTCCAAAGTAGCCTGGAAATGACATAGATGTTTATCTAAGCCCACTAGTTGAAGACTTAAAGTTGTTGTGGGTTGAAATATTTGATGTGTTCGCTTCTGAAACTTTTGTGATGTGTGCAATGTTATTTTGCACCATTAATGACCTTCCAGCTTATGGTAATTTGTCAGGATACAGTGTTAAGGGTTATAAAGCATGTCCTATATGTGAAGAAAACATTACAGCTCATCAATTGAAACACGGAAGAAAGATGGTGTATATGCGTCATCGGAGATTTCTGAAATGTAATCATCCATATCGAAGGATAAAGAAAACATTCAATAAATATCAAGAGAGGGACGAAGCACTGATAACGGTCTAAAAACCATTATTTTTATGCTTGAATTTGATATCAAAACACACCCTTTATGGCTTACAATGAGCTTATAATCAAGTAAAACACTTAGTTGAGTCACATGAGAGTGAAAAGTTGTTTTTAGAGATATTATGCTTGTTTTTGCATTGTTTTGCAGAGTTTTGATGAGAATTGAAGATAGAAGTGAAGTAGGGAGGACTTGGACTCAAGAAAAGAGGAAAAAAAGGAAGAAAAGAAGAGTCAAGTTCACCGCTCAGCGCCAATTCCAGCGCTGAACGCCAATCTCGAGGGTGTATTCATTGTTTCTCGCCCAAGCGGTGTCGCTGAGCGTCCAGAACGATTAGAGGCAAACCGCTGAGCAGCCAATTTAGGCGTTGAGCGGTGCAATGTTGGGCCTGGGCTTAAATTCTGTTACTTTTATGCTTTATAAATATCCCTAGTTCGACCCTCAAAGTAATCTTTTGGCAAGCAGAGACGTCCAGAGGAGTTCTACACTCCTTGGAGAATATTTCTTGGATGCTTAGGCTCCACTTTATCAAATCTAGGGTTTTCTCTTTCATTCTTTCATTTAATTCCATCTAGTTTCACCATGTCCATGGTGAACTAAACCCTTTGGTGTTGGGGAAAAATGTAATCTTTTGAAACTCTCTTATATTGAAATTCTTGTTTTATTCATATGCTTGCATATGCTTATATTATCAATTGTTGGGTTTCTTATCTATGCTTAGTGCTTTTATCGTTTAACTCATTCAATAAGAAGATATTTGCCTTTGTCGATACGGGAACGTACGGGGAAGTCATGAACTGATAGGGAATTCCTTGATTTAGCAATATTGCCTAGAGATAGGGGTAGGACGATCAATTGTATTTTGCTTCAATGTTCAATGCATTATTAGTTACTCAGGGAGACTAGAGATAGTAAACTAGTAATTAATAGTAGGCTCTTTTCGCCAAGAAATTGGGTTTAGGATAGGCTAAGAAAGTTTGCATGACAATTAGATAATACAGCGAATAAGATAAGAAAAGTATATATAAAAAGGTGGATAAGATGAAATTGTAAACCGCAACAACCCCATTCATCCATATCTTTACTTTGCCAATTGATTCACTTGCATTTGCATGTTTATTTTCTGTTTTGCATTCACACTACAAATTTATTTTCTTCTCAAGTCTTATAAGATTAATTTAAATGAAAGATAAGGCCTAGGAGTCCCTTGGGAAAACAATACTCGGACTTATCGTTTATATATTACTTTATAACGATCTGGTACACTTGTCAGGGGCTTAATAAGCAACAAATCCACCTATTGACCTTCAAATTCTTGAAAAAGTTAACAAAATACATCATGTATTTGGGAAAATATCCAAGAAGTCATCTGCAATGACCCCTCGGAAGAAGAAATCAATATTCTTCGATCTTCCATTTGGTCAAAGTTAGATGTTAGACATTGCATAGATGTGATGCATGTAGAGAAGAATGTGTGTGATAGATTGATTGGTACACTACTCAACATTCAGGGAAAGATAAAAGATGGAGCGAATGCTTGTTTGGATTTGATTGACATGAATATCCGAGAAGAGTTGGCACCTAGGGAGATTGGCAAACGTAATTATTTGCCCCCTGCATGCTACATAATATCCAGACAAGAGAAGATAAATTTTTGTCTTTGTTTAAAGAGTATCAAAGTACCATAAGGATACTCTTAAAATATGAAGAGTTTAGTGTCGATGCAGGACTTAAAGCTTGATGGCATGAAATCTAACGATTGCCACGTCTTAATGCAATAATTGTTACTATGACTATTCGTGGGATTTTGCCCAAAAATGTTAGGCAGACCATAAGGAGGTTGTTGTTGGGTGACCGACAAGTGTACCGGATCATAGCAAGTAATAATCCTGGCAAGACAAGGTATTGTTTCCCAAAAGACTCTCGACACTAGACAATCGTGTGATAACTTGATTAATTAAGACATAAAAGGAACAAAATCATTGGTTTAGAATGCAAATACAGAAAAATAAATATGAATGCAGTTTCGATCAATTGACGAGTAGATGAACGGATGATGTTTGTAATATGAGATGAATATGTTGTTGGGATTAGATTTCACCAAGTTTACTCTCATGCATGTAAGAATTCTTTCTTTCATTAATGTAAACGTCACTCACTAAATTACTTAAAACCCAATCTCTTAGCGAAGAAAGTCTATCCTTAATTACTAGGTCACCATCCCTTGCATCCCTATACTTGACCGAGAATTTAAAATAAAAAACTTAGGAAATATGACATATTTTCTAAGCTTCGAAGTAGCTAGAAGCAACAAAGGAATTAATCTGTTACAGAGGAAATACACTTTATATTTATTGCATGAAACTGGTATGCTAGCTTGTTCTCTCGTGAGCACTCTAACGAACTTTTCTATCAAGTTCTCTACAGGTGGAGAAAGACTTGAAAATCCTACGACATATAAAACGATTGCCTGCAAGCTCATCTATTTGATCAATACAAGGGCAGATATTATCTATGTTGTCAACACATCATCATGTTATTTTTCGTCTTTTGCGATATCTCAAAGGAACTATAGGACAAGGGATATTCTTGGACGCCAATAGCAATATCAACCTCAAAGCTTACAGTGACTGTGATTAGGTTGGCTGCATAGACACCTAAAAATTTGCACAGCCTACATCGTTTACTTAGATGAATCTCCCATATGTTGGAAGTCTAAAGTAAAAGCTCTCGCGAAACGATTTTTGAAAATCACTTGCTTCTTTTCTTCTCTCTATCTTTTTCTTTCTTCGTTCGTAAGGGTTCTTTCATCTCATGCAAACGTTCATCCTCCTTCAAGCATCATGACAAACATGATACCTAATATGAAGGGTCCTAATATTTTGACACCAAAACTTTGACACTCTTTTGACACTCCCACGTGTCACAATTTGATTGGTTGGTTTTTAAATTTTGTTTTAAATTAAAATTTGACGTCAGGTTTAAGGGAGGTTTCAATGTGTGCTTTGTTAACACCCTGGAAAGTGTACCAGATCGTATCGAGTAATAAATAGATGGTAAGTCCAAATATCGTTTCCCAAGGGACTCTTAGGCCTAAATGTTCATGTGAATTGATTTCATAAGACTTGAATGAATAATAATTTGATTTTGTTATGCAAAGATGAAAATAAACATGTATGCAAAAGCTTTTGATCAATTGGCAAATAAAGATATGAATGAATGGTGTTGATGGGGTTTAAGATTTCATCCTCATCCACTCTCCTATATCTATTATTCTTATTAAATTTAACTTTATTACCAATGTTCACGCAACTTTCTAATTTACTCTAAACTCGATTCCTCAGCAGAAAGAGCCTATCACCAATTACTAGTTTATTATTCCTAGTCTCCGTAGTAATTACTAACGCATTAATGATAGAAGCTTAAAGCAATTGACCGTCCTATTCCTATTCCTAGGTAATATTTCATAATCAAGAGAATTCTCCTCAAGTCTAGATTTCCCCGTACGTTCCCATATCGATAAAATCACTGATCATGACACTGAATAAGTTAACAATGCAACCTTTAATCTCAGAGAAGAAAACCCAAAACTATTGATAACAAAAGTATATCAATAAAATAGGAACTTTGATATAAGATAGTTTCAAAAGGATTACATCGTTCCCCAACAACAAAGGGTTTAGTTCACCATTGTCATGGTGAAACTATATGAATGGAATGGAAAGAATGAAAAGATAAACCCTAGATTTGGTAGATTGGAGCTCCCACATCCAAAATCCTCCTTCAAGGGGTGAAAAGAGTGTTATGTTGTCTTTCTCTTCCAAAAGATCCCCCTAGATTTTCTCTCGGATTTATTTATAAACTGTGAAAAATTCCAAAAAACAGGCCCAAGGCCAAGTACAGCACTTCGCGCTGGTTTCGTCGGTCAACGGTAGGTGCGGTTCTCAAGTGGGACACTCAGCGTTCACGCCCAGGCGTTTGGCAGTGTCTTTACTGAGAAGTCCAACGCTCAACAGTGGATTTGGCGCTCAGTAGTAGGCGTGATTCTTCATTTTCCCCTCAGTGTTGGCGCTTAAGCGTTTGACAATGGCTTTTTCCACGAAGCTGGCGCTCAGCACTGAAATTGGCGTTGAGCGGTGGCTGTGATTCTTCTTTTGCACCTTTTTTCATCCTTTCTTGAGTTCAACTCCTTCCTACTTCACTTTACACCTTTGACTCTCTTGTAACCTAACTTAAGTGTTTTGCATGATTTTAAGCTCATTCTAAGTCATAAAGGGTGTGTTTTGATATTAATTTCAAGTATAAAAAGAATGGTTTTTAGACCGTTATCATGCTTCCAAAAATGCCCTTGTCTTGTTCCATTTGAAATGAACCTTTTCTCTCCTGTTTCAGAAGTCTGGATTTCGTTCTCCCGTTTGCTCTCGCTCTTCCTCTCGCTCTTTGTTTTGGTTGACCCTCTCGCTCTCGCTGTCAGTGTAGGTGTCGCTCTCGCTATCAGGGTTTGTTGCATGTGTTCCTTTTGAGCAACGTCGTCGACTTTCTTGAGTTTATTGTGCGAAATGGCATGTTCCGATAAGCATGGTTCTTTGAGCAGCAAGGTAAAAGGGTTCTTCCTCAATTTAGTTGTTGTTTTATATTTTTATGTTGTTTTTTTAGGGCATTTATGTTTTGGTTATTTTGTTTGTGGTTGATGCAGTTGACGATTCGTCACTCATTTTCAACAAAGTAAGTTTCTACTTTGAATGAATGCTTGATAGAGGAGCACCGGTCACGAAGACGTATGTGAGGATGGGGTCACGAAGGCGTTACAAGAGCAAAGCGCTTAGGACTCCTTACACTGGATTGCTAAGAATAAAATATGAGTGATATTTGTATAGGTTTCTTCAGAGAACGTAAAATAGAATTAGTATTATGAAAAGATGTTTTGTAATTTGGATTGTATTATTTTCAGTGTTATAAAAGATGCATTTGATGTAGTATTATTGTTAAATGAATTGCCTTTGTTATTACTATTAAATGAATTGCCTCTATTATTGTGATTTGCAAATTGAGGTTTGGTTTGAATTGTTAAGGATTTAAGTTGGGAATTTGATGTACTAATGATGTATTTAATGGAGGAATGAAACAATGCAGTTGGAATTTTTGGAATTTTTTTTCAAATATGCAAGGTCTGATTTTGTTGTTAAGGAGTCATTTCGGTGTGGTTGTTCGTGTTTGGGTATTGGACATAGGAAACAATAACTTTGAGTAGAAACAATAACGTTGAGTAGAGGAACTTGGCTGAACTCCTGAAAGTTCTGTAGTTAAAAATGCACTGGTAATCGTTTACAACAACCTGGTAAACGATTACACGAACATATTATGTGATTTATACAGAAAGTTGTACTATAGGAGCCAGTTTTGGTAACCTAGGAGACCATAGTCTAAATTTTTGTATTTTTTGCATAAATGCAATGGTTTTTGTGTGATTTTGTTGTTTAAGTGTGATTTTAGTGTGGGAAATCAAGTTTGGGCACCCCATGTTCGAGATAAGAAAGAATTTTTTTTCAATTGAACAAGTTAGTTGATGTTTTGCAAGGTCTGGAACAAAAAACAAAGTTGTAATCGTTTACAAGACGTTGCTAAACGATTACACGAACAAAATCCTGGATTTCTACAGAAAGTTGTACTGTAGGAACCAATTCTGGTAACCTAGGGGACCATAGAATAAATTTTTGCAGTTTTTGCATAAACGCAATGGTTTTTGTGTGATTTTGTTGTTTAAGTGTGATTTTAGAGTGGGAAATCAAGTTTGGGCACCCTATGTTCGAGATAAGAAATAATTTTTTTTCATTTGAACAAGTTAGTGGAAGTTTTGCAAGGTCTGAAGCAAAAGACAAAGTTGTAATCGATTACAAGACCTTAGTAAAAGATTACATGAATAAAATCGTGGATTTGTAGAAAAAGTTGTACTGCATGAGCCAGTTCTGGTAACCTAGGGGACCATAGTCTAAATTTTTGTATATTTTGCATAAATGCAATGGTTTTTGTGTGA
This sequence comes from Vigna radiata var. radiata, assembly GCF_000741045.1. Taxonomy (NCBI): domain Eukaryota; kingdom Viridiplantae; phylum Streptophyta; class Magnoliopsida; order Fabales; family Fabaceae; genus Vigna; species Vigna radiata. The sequence goes on along the minus strand of NW_014542365.1, from coordinate 1,124,120 downwards.
TTTTTTGTTTAAGTGTGATTTTAGTGTGGGAAATCAAGTTTGGGCACCCTATGTTTTAGATAAGAATTTTTTTTTTTTCATTTGAACAAGTTAGTTGAAGTTTTGCAAGGTCTGGAGCAAAAAACAAAGTTGTAATCGTTTGCAAGACCTTGGCAAACGATTACACGAATAAAATCGTGGATTTGTACAAAAAGTTGTACTACATGAGCCAGTTCTGGTAACCTAGGGGACCATAGTCTAAATTTTTGTAGTTTTTGCATAAATGCAATGGTTTTTGTGTGATTTTGTTGTTTAAGTGTGATTTTAGTGTGGGAAATCAAGTTTGGGCACCCCATGTTCGAGATAAGAAATATTTTTTTTTTCATTTAAACAAGTTAGTTGAAGTTTTGCAAGGTCTAGAGCAAAAAGCAAAGTTGTAATCGTTTACAAGACCTTGGTAAACGATTACAGGAATAAAATCGTGGATTTGTAGAAAAAGTTGTACTGCATGAGCCAGTTCTGGTAACCTAGGGGACCATAGTCTAAATTTTTGTATTTTTTCCATAAATGTAATGGTTTGTGTGTGATTTTGTTGTTTAAGTGCGATTTTAGTGTGGGAAATCAAGTCTGGGCACCCCATGTTCGAGATAAGAAACAATTTTTTTCATTTGAACAAGTTAGTTTGGTCTAGAGTCAAAGACCTTACAAATTTTTTTACATTTATACCATGGTTGAAACTTATTTTTAGTGTTTAAGTGTGAGCAAAGGCTAGGAAGTCATGTTTAGGCAATCCATGAAAACTAACATTATATTGGAATAAGAATATGTACATAAATATCATTGTTTCTTACAAAGACAAAAATTTATCTTTGTCTACATACAAAGAAAAACTCTACAAATGAAACCAATCCTATAACAATCAAAATTTCTGTCGTGCTTCCATTCTTTTAATGTTGTCGTTGTCGGATCCAGTCGCTTACATATTTCTTTACTCGGTCAATGTCAAAAGCCACAACTTTCGAAACCTTTACTCGGTCATGGAGTGCGGGAAAGACAGTTTGGGAAGACGAAAATCCCCAACCTTATAAAATCATCAACCTTCGACGAGCAACAATGGTGAATGCCAAAGAGACGAACAAAAAAAGGAAGATGAGAGGGGAACATGAGAAAGAGTTCAAGGAAAAGCGTCAATGCAAGAGGTCAAGGAAAACCTTGAAAAACAACGCGAGAGACCCACAACAATGCTCAGGCAAATGAGAGAGACAAAGAACTCAGAGAACGCGAGAGAGATAATGGCAATGAGAGAACGAGAGAGAGATACGAGAAACAAGAGAGAGAGATTGGCGATGAGAGAATGAGAAAGAGTGATACGAGAGTGAAGAGCGAATGGGTGCGAATGAAAGAAACCGCGAAACGAAATTTCATTTTTTTCCACCTTCCAAATATGCCCCTGCCTGATTCTTAAAAGCTCATTTCTTTCTTTTCAAATTCCGCCAATTCAAAAACGTCACGTGACAATGTCAAAAGAGTGTCAAAAGTTTGGTGTCAAAGAAGCGTGAAACTGGTATGTTAGCTTGTTCTCTCGTGAGCACTCTAACGAACTTTCTCTCAAGTTCTCTACTGGTGGAGAAAGACTTGAGAATCCTACGACATATAAAAGGATTGTCGGCAAGCTCATCTATTTGACCAATACAATGGTAGATATTATCTATCACGTCAACACATCATCATGCTATTTTTTGCCTTTTGCGATATCTCAAAGGAACTATAGGACAAGGGATATTCTTGGACGCCGAAAGCAATATCAACCTCAAAGCTTACTGATAACGGTCTAAAAACCGTTATTTTCATGCTTAAATTTGATAGTAAAACACACCCTTTGTGGCTTAGAATGAGTTGTAAATCAAGTAAAACACTTAGTTGAGTCTCTTGAGAGTCAAAAGCTGGTTTTAGAGATATTATGTTTGTTTTACATTGTTTTGCAGGGTTTTTAGATGAATTAAAGATGGAAGTGAAGGAAGGTGGACTTAGACCCATGAAAGAAGGAGTAAAATGATGAAAAGAAGGGTTAAGCAAGTCGCTGAGCGCCAGAATGGTCCGCTGAGCGCTCAGAGCGATTAGAGAGAAACCGCTCAGCGGCAAAACTGACCACTGAGCGGTCAAAGCGGCAAGACGCAAACCGCTGAGTGGTGAATTTAGGCGCCTAGGCGGTTGTCTATTTTTTTAGCTAGATTCTATAAATCTTTCTGTAATCTATCTGTTATCTTTTTGGGCTTATATATAGCCCCAGTGCGAATTAGAAGAGGATTCTTTTTTGGCAGAGAGAAACGTCCATAGCTATTCCACACCTTGGAGGAGGTTCCTTGGATGCTTAGGCTCCACTCAACCAAGTTTAGGGTTATTTCTTCCATTCTTTCATTATTTTCATCTAGTTTCACCATGATTATGGTGAACTAAACCCTTTGTTGTTGGGGAACAATGTAATCTTTTGAAACTCTCATATATTCAAATTCTTATTTATTTCATATGTTTGTCATATACTTGTTTATCAATTGTTGGGTTCTCATCTTTGCTCAATGCTTTTATTGTTTAACTCATTCAGTAAAAGATGTTTGTCTTTATCGATATGGGGACGTACGGTAATGTCATGAACTGGTGGAAAATTCCTTGGTTATGCCAATATCACCTAGGGATAGGGGTAGGACGGTCAATTGTAGTTGCTTCCGATCGCATTGCATTATTGGTTACTGGGGGAGGCTAGGGATAGCAAGCCCGATAATTAATAATAGGCTCTTTTCACCAAGGGATTGGGTTAAGGATAAATAAGAAAGTATGCATGGCAATTAGATAAATAAGTGAATTAAATAAGAAGAGTAGATATATGAGAGTGGATAAGATGAAATTGTAAACCCCAACAACACCATTCATCCATAGTTTCTCAAAACCAATTGAATCAACTGCATTGCATGTTTATTTTTGTTCTTTGCATATAACCACCAAATTTATTCTCTTCTCAAGTCTAACGCGATTAGGTTACATGAAAGTTAAGGCCTAAGAGTCCTTTGGGAAAACGATACTCGGACTTACCCGTTTATATTACTTGATAATGATCTGGTACACTTGCTAGAGACTTAACACTTACAGTGACTCTGATTGGGTTGGCTGCATAGACACCTGAGAATCTATCACCGACTACATCGTTTACTTAGATGAATCTCCCATATTCTTTTCTTCTCTCTATCTTTTTCTTTCTACGTTCATAAGGGTTCTTTCATCTCATGCAAACGTTCATCCTCCTTCAAGCATCATAATAAACATGATACCTAATATGAATGACTCTTGAGCACCAGATTTATTTAATAATAAAAGAGTACAAAATTCACTGAATCTAGTTCCATACAACTCCTCTTATGTGTACCTTACTTTAATGGTGATGGGTAACGTAACCTACTTCAAATAAATATAGTTTTTTCTTACTTTTATTTTGTTTCTTAATTTCCTCAATTTTTTTCTTTCGCTGACATTTCCTCGTCCCTTTTATGTACAATATTTATATATTATTATTATTATCATTATTAAATATACAACAATTAATTAAATTTAAATAAATGATTAGTTTTATATATATATATATATATATATATATATATATATATATATATATATTGGAAAGGGAATAGCTAACTACAAAAAAAAAAAAATACACATAATGTGATTGGTGACAAAGGAATGACTATGACCAGTAATTAGTATATTACACAAGATTGAGAATAAACTAAGTACCGGAAATTAATGATAAATATGTTGAAATAAACAGAAAACATAGCTTGTGTATAAATAAAGCTGTAATCATACATTTGAAAAAATGAAAAAATTTCAGAAAGAGGTTATACAGTACCTGAGTGTCTCTGTTAGCTTTTGACCGATTGATCTTTGTGTGGTTGTTTTCCGTCGTGTGTGGTGGTGGTCGTCTATGTGTGTGAAGGAGAAAACCCTAGCAGAGCTCTTCAAATTTCGCTTCTCTCTCTAAGTCTCGAACTTTCTTTCATTTTCGAAAGGCTTCTCTCTCTATCATGTGCCTTTTGCTTCTAACATCAGAAAAGTATTTTTGGTGGGCTTTTACATTTCTGCCCTTGTTTTCTAATATGGTATCAAGAGCATAGGTTGTTTTCCAAGGTGCTGGATTGGTATCTGGAGGTGTGTGGATCCAAAAGTGAAGAAAAAAGGGTTCTTTGGCTGGGTGAAGATCAAAGAATTAGCAAGATCACTGTAAGGAGGGATGGCTGCAATTAGAGGAATACAGGGACCATTACCCATGTTTGATGGCAAGCAATTTGATTATTGGCGGATCAAGATGTGGGTTGTGTTTCGTTTTCAGGATGTCCTGGAGGTTATTGAAGAAGGATTGTCGTAGTTGAGTGAAAATGCATCCCAAGAAGAGAAGAAAGAACACAAGATACTGATGAAACTGGATAATAAGGCCAGATTCCTAATGTATCAATGTGTAAGTCAAAAGATTTTTAACAAAATCTCAAATGCTGGTACTGTAAAGGAGATTTGGGGTATTATAGAAAAAACCTATGGTGATGGAGACAAAAATGCAAAGGTAAAACTGCAGACACTAAGGAGGAAATTCGAGACTCTGATCATGGAGGAGAGTGAAACCGTGGCTGAGTACTTTGATAAGGTGCAGGAATTAGTGAACAAAATGAGGGCTTGTGGTGATAAGATGACAGATGAGTATATTGTAGACAAAATTCTGAGGACTCTAACCCCTAGATTTGACTATGTGGTGGCTGCCACTGAAGAAACTCGAAAGAAGGAGAATATTGATACTAAGGAACTACTGCATTCATTAGAAGCCCATGAGTTACGCCTCAATGAACGCAGACAGTGCCAAGAACAGGTCCTACAGGCCAGATCTCAGTGGAAGGGGAAAAAGGGCTTCAAGAAAGGAGGTAAAGAAGGCAAGAAAGGGAAAGACTCTCAAGACCAGCAAGGAGAAGAGTCCAGCAAGTGTGGAAAAGAAAAGAAATCAAAGAAGACAGAAGGAGAGTGGAAATTTGACAAGAAAAAAGTCAAATGTTTCAACTGCCAGAAATATGGTCACTTTGCTAAGGAGTGTTGGGATGGAGAAGGGGCTAAAAATAAACCCAAGGAGAGGGCTAATTTGGCCCAGGAGGAAGACTCAGACTCTGAGGCAGTGATTTTGATGGCCCATGTTAACGAGGAGCAACCAGAAAGCACTATTTGGTACCTTGACTATGGTTGTTCCACTCACATGACTGGAAGAAAAGATTGGTTTGTGAGAATGCAGGGAGTAAAGTGATGAGTCGATATTTTATTGATTTCACTTAGTTTATTGTACCGAATTTAATCAGGGAATTGTTCTTAATTGTCCGGTATTTTCCCATTTTTCCTAATTATGCTTAATTTGACCAGAAATTCTAATTTTAATTAATTTGAATTTTCTGAGCTAATTATTTGCATTATTATTTTCAGGAAAAATTTTGGAAACACAATTTGGGACATTTGGAGGACACCAAATAAATTCAAGACTCTCAATTAGGCATTTTAAATTTTAGTTGTATTGTAACTTTTATTGTTTAAACTTTTTGGACAAACCTTTGCACATTGGGCCATTGTTAAAAAATTATGAGGGGCCCAAAATTGTAGGACACTTGTCCTAGGGTTTCTTTTTATTTTTAGGGTGGACCCCACCTCATTTTAGGANACATGGTCCTAGGGATCACAAAAAGGAGGAGTCGTCATTTTGAAGAAATTCATTCTCGGCAGATTTTGNAGGGCACCACTAGGCTTTGAACATTTTCTTTTCCCATGGAGCTAATTTTGGATTTTGGTTGAATGGATTACAAGGTGCAGCCATCATTTGCTTGAGAGGATTTTTTTTTTTTTCATTATTTTCGTTTTGCTAGAACGTGGCAGAGGGACTCCAATGCTTTTATTCTTTTTTATTTTGAACATTTTCTTGGATAGCTTTTGGAAGGGCTCACGGTTTTTCTGATGAAATGAAGAAAGCACATTTCCCTTACCTTTTTATTTTGTGTTAAACTAATTTTTTTTCTTGAAACTATCATTGCAGTACGGTGGTAGCATTTGTTGAATATAAAAAGTGTTTTATTTTCATTTGAATGCATTTATGTAAGCTTGTTCCCTTCTTGCATTTGCTGCCGGTGTTGATTGATGGGAGGCAAGTCAAGGAGTGACAATTCTAGACAGTGACAGCTGCTACATGTAGCTTCTTTATTTTGCTTTTTAGAAAATTGATGAAATTGTAATTTGGAAAGAATGGTGCAGCGCTGCAGCAAGTAGCTTACGAAGATTGACGAATTTGTTTGCTAAAAGGGGTGCAGCGTCAGTTTTGTTTGGAGCTAATTAAGGAGCATTTTCATTTCCTTGGTGATGTGACGCTTGGTAGGGTAGCATTTTATTTCTTTTGTTCAATGGAAAAGGTACCACCAGTAGTCAAGTAAGCAATTATTGGTAGATTAATTTTATTTTAAAGAAAGGATGGGACGTCCATCACTTTGCAGCAGCCTACACTCTTTCTTTATTTAGCTATGGGACGTTTTTTTCATTAGCTCTGGATGGGAACAATGTTGGCAATTTTTGATGGTGGATAAAAGGGAGATGCGCTGCTGTAATGTGTCCATACGTTGACAGCTGCAGGGGTCACATTCGGTGGTTTTTATTTCTTTGGAGAAACATTCAATTTCCTTGGAACAAGTGATCATTCACGTGGAGGAAGAGTTTCACAGCTGGAACCAATTCTAGCTTTAATAATTGAGATTTACAATTAAGAAAATGAAATGGTTTTGTTGCAAGGGGAGGTCACGGCCCAGAGGTTAATTT
>NW_014542365.1:1113707-1117008 GCF_000741045.1 Vigna radiata var. radiata | reverse complement strand
TTTAATTTAGTGTTGCACTTTAATATTTTTAATTATGTTTGGATATTTGTTTATTACAGTGTTAGGTTTAGCATTTTCACTCTCTTTCATGCTTTCAATGATGTTCGGACATGTTTAATTTTTATTTTTAATTTAGTATAATTGCATTCACGAAACCACTTTCACCAAAACCCCCCCCACTGTGTGTGTTTGACCTAAATTTCTGAACCGTAGTTTGGTCCTTGAGAGACGACCTAGGAGTCATTCCCTAGCTATACTGCATTTTTCATATGCAATCAAATTTGTATGGGTCACGACACCCATCAAATTTTTGTGCCGTTGCCGGGGACCAACGGTTCGGTTTTGGGTCTTTTGTTGTGTTAGTGTGTGTTGTGTTTTGTCTCGTGTTGTGAGTGTGTTGTTCAGTTTTGTATGTCGTGTCATGTGTGTTGCATTTAGATAGTTGCATATTTTCATTCCATTCTTCTTTCCCCTTTCTTTCCCATGTCTACCTATTTTGGCTTTGTGGATACTGCTTATTCTGCCTGTGCCTATGATTATGATTCTCCTTCTGGATGTTACTCTGATGATTGTGATGTATGTTGTGCTGATTTCTGTGCTGAGAACAATATGACTCATCCTCCCACTCATGAGAGTGCTCTTTCGGAGCCAGTTTCACTTCATGAGGATGATGTTCATTGCGTTCTCACCTCTGGCCTGATACATTTGCTGCCTAAGTTTCATGGTTTTACAGGTGAATGCCCTCACAGACATTTGGAGGAGTTCTACACCATTTGCTCTTCAATGAAACCTCCTCATTTCCCTTATGATCACATGTTTTTAAGGGCATTTCCGCATTCACTACAAGGAGCAGCTAGGGATTGGCTTTATGGTCTTCCTCCAGGATCCATCACTTCTTGGGAAGATCTTAAGCATATGTTCTTGGATGAATTCTTCCCTACTCAGTATGGTAACAGTAACGATCCTAGATGGAATGACCCTAGCTTGGGATGGTATGATGCTCCACAGCAATATCAACCGTTTCCGAATTCTTGTATGCCTTCTCCACTTGTCCAGGAACCACAGCAACTGCAGTTTCATCAACCTGCCCAACCAACTCCTCATCCTTCCACTACTTCTGAGCCTACATTGAAGGAGTTGTTGAGACAGATAACCATGCAGAATATGCAGTTTCAGTAGGAAATTATAGCTTCCTTTCAGAGCTTGAGCAATCAGTTGGGGCAGATGGCAACTCAACTCACTGAGGAACAGTCTCATGTTTCAAAGGAATCCCCATTTCAGGCTGTTCAGCTTCCAGACGATGTTGGTGTCATCCACATAGGAGATGGGGAGCAGAGTCATGAGCTTATTGCAGCGTCATCTACTTCCCCACCGTCCTATGCCTTCCCTCTTGCACTTGAGGATGCAGTTGCTCATTCCGCTGTTATTGGTGAGATGAATCATGAATCAGCACAGGTTTCCTCTAAACTTGAAATCCCACTTGCTTTGCCTGAGTTGTTTATGCATTCAAATATTCTTGATTCTGCTTCAGATTCACATGTTAGTGATGATTGTGATATGGAAACTGTGGAAACTGAAAATGCTTTAGACTTGGGATTAAATTTCGATCTTTCACAGTTTTCTGAAAATTTTAAATGTAGTTGCAAAGCTGGTTCTTGCTCTATTTGTGTTGAAATTAATTTTGTAATACAACCAGCTTCCAACTTTATGATTGGTGATACTAACTGTGAATCTGATGAAAATGTTGAGGACTAGGCAGATATGAGCAGATATTTTAAGCCAGGTGGACTTTCTTCGTCTTCCACGATTGAAGGATTGGCAACTGCCACCATGATCAGGGGAGTTTTCTTTTCCCTCATCCTCCTTTCCCACTCTTATTACACTTGTCCATGATCAGTTCACTGTTCTAATTTCTGATCTTATGCCTATGACACATTGAGGACACTGTGTAGTTTAAGTGTGGTCTATTGGGGGAGATTTTCACTTTTTCTTTGTTTCAGTTTATGTTTTATGTGTTAAATTTGTTTCTTTTCGAGGTAGTTTTTGTTGTGTCTTGTGTACAATTTTACATGTTTCTTCTGATTTATGGACTTTGTTTAGGTTGTAGATGTGTCTTTCACTTCATTGATACTCTGATTTTCTTGAAATCCTTGCTTTTCTCTGCTTGGAAGATGATTATGATGTTTGAGAGGTTGATTGATTGTGACAGAAATACCCCGTGTGAGAATTTGAGCCACTTGATATTCTTTCTTGTGTGTGATATGTCTCTTGATTGCTTGCACATATGCCTTGGCTTGACTCTTTTTGATGATTCTTGATTGATATGCATGTTTGAAAGTGATAAAGGCAGTTTTGTTGTTGAGCCTCTCTAGCCAAATAAGCCTACCTTGTTGTGATCCTTTGATAGCCCCTTTGAGCCTTTACTTTCCCCATTTCTTTGTTTTTGAAGTTCATACACTAGCCCTAAGTGAAAAACCACGATTACCTTAACCTTAGGGAATTTCAGAGCTTTGGAAATGTTTTGGGAATAAGTGTGGTCTCTTGGGAAATTCAGATGAATTGGCTAGATCGGTTCCTCTTCTTGTTTGTGTTTTTGTAAATACATGGTGTATCTTGTCTCTTCGAGTTATGTCCAATATTGAGAGAAAAGAAAAGAGACAAGATGGAAAAAAAAGAAAAAAATAATATACAGAAAAATAAAAAAAATGAGAAAATGAAAAAAAAAATTGAATAATGGAGTCAAGAAGAGGATTGAATTAGAGGTTTTGGGAGTAAATTGAAGGTGTTTACACTTGTTCCCCATTGCTCCTCTATTTCTTTTGGTTTGTAGCTTCTCATCCATATTTATCCTCCCTTGTCCTTGGCCCCATTTCACCCATAAAGACCTTTTGATTTGAACATGCATATATGTTTGAGTGTTGACATTAGAGGCTTGCCAAGTCTGTTTGTGTTTNCTTTCTTGAGTGCATTGAGTTNNCACTGTTTACCTTAGACACTTGAGAGAAACACTGATAGTGTGCATCTGTGAGGTTATGTTGCTTCTGATTCACCTCTTGAACTGATTGATTATTTTTCCATGTTCTGAATGCTTGGATGATTTCTTGGGTATCTGTTTTCCCTGCTTCCGTGTTGGATACTGCCCACTTCCTTTCACTGTCCAGATTTCTTGAGAACTGTACAACTCTGTGTCTGTCCTTGTTAGTCTCCGTTTTATGTGTGCTGAGTCGGTGTCACTGCTCTGATGTCCTTTGATCTATTCTCTGATTTTAGTCTTGATTTTGCCCAGGAGTGCAAAAGACTA
>NW_014542365.1:1111731-1113152 GCF_000741045.1 Vigna radiata var. radiata | reverse complement strand
TATTTTCATTTGAATGCATTTATGTAAGCTTGTTCCCTTCTTGCATTTGCTGCCGGTGTTGATTGATGGGAGGCAAGTCAAGGAGTGACAATTCTGGACAGTGACAGCTGCTACATCTAGCTTCTTTATTTTGCTTTTTAGAAAATTGATGAAATGGTGATTTGGAAAGAATGGTGCAGCGTTGCAGCAAGTAGCTTACGAAGATTGACGAATTTGATTGCTAAAAGGGGTGTAGCGTCAGTTTTGTTTGGAGCTAATTAAGGAGCATTTTAATTTCCTTGGTGATGTGACGCTTGGTAGGGTAGCATTTTATTTCTTTTGTTCAATGGAAAAGGTACCACCAGCAATCAAGTAAGCAATTATTGGTAGATTAATTTTATTTTGAAGAAAGGATGGGACGTCCATCACTTTGCAGCAGCCTACACTCTTTCTTTATTTAGTTTTGGTACGTTTTTTTCATTAGCTCTGTGATGGGTGTCGCGGCCCATACAAATTTGATTGCAATTTAGAAATGCAGTATAATGCTAAGGAATGACCCATAGGTCGTCTCTCAAGGACCAACTGCGGTTCAGAGTCAAGTCTAACACGAAAAAGGGGGGGTTTGAAAAGTGTTTTTGTGAATATAAATAACTAAATTAAAATGAATGGACATTAAACTCAACTGTGTAAGTTAGAAAACATCAAGGTAAAATAAAGCGCTAAACCCAACGTTTCAACAAATAATTATCTAAACACAATTAAGACTATTAAAATGCAACACTAAATTAGAGGAATCAAATGCAACTAATCCTACTATGCAAATTAATGCAAAACAAAGAGATAATTAAACATGTTTTTTTATCTATCAATTATGTGACCAATATTCATCCAAGATGGCCACAAAAAGTGCTTCAAACCAATGGGTAAATGGAAGATACTTTGGATGCTTCATCCAAGATGCCATGTAAGCAAAGTCAAAGCAAAAAGACCACACCAATCCTTCTCATTCTTGGAAGAAATTCTTCACTAAAAGCAAAGACAAAAGTGGAAACATTCCTAGAGTGAAAATGAGCATCTTTTGTGCTTGGCGAAATCGGGTAAAAATTGAATGCACCTTCTTTCTTCCTTCTCCACTTCCAATTTCGTTTTTCTTCAACAAGCAAACATGCAAATGCTTCCTTTCACCTTCCAAGACCGAGAACAACTCCAAAGAACCCAAAGTTTCAATTGCAAGAGCTTACAAGAACAACAACCCCAAATTCTACTACTACCAACCAACCCAACACTCACTTTTCTTCAAACTTTTGCTAAAAAAAAATGGAATCCCTAGACCCCTTTGCAAAACCGTCCAGCCATGAGGAAATAGCATAAAGTTCAGCTCAAAATATGCTTCCAAACATCAAGAACAAAATGCTAGAAGAAAATGGCTCAAGAATACAATA
>NW_014542365.1:1108777-1111201 GCF_000741045.1 Vigna radiata var. radiata | reverse complement strand
TATTTTCATTTGAATGCATTTATGTAAGCTTGTTCCCTTCTTGCATTTGCTGCCGGTGTTGATTGATGGGAGGCAAGTCAAGGAGTGACAATTCTAGACAGTGACAGCTGCTACATGTAGCTTCTTTATTTTGCTTTTTAGAAAATTGATGAAATTGTAATTTGGAAAGAATGGTGCAGCGCTGCAGCAAGTAGCTTACGAAGATTGACGAATTTGTTTGCTAAAAGGGGTGCAGCGTCAGTTTTGTTTGGAGCTAATTAAGGAGCATTTTCATTTCCTTGGTGATGTGACGCTTGGTAGGGTAGCATTTTATTTCTTTTGTTCAATGGAAAAGGTACCACCAGTAGTCAAGTAAGCAATTATTGGTAGATTAATTTTATTTTAAAGAAAGGATGGGACGTCCATCACTTTGCAGCAGCCTACACTCTTTCTTTATTTAGCTATGGGACGTTTTTTTCATTAGCTCTGGATGGGAACAATGTTGGCAATTTTTGATGGTGGATAAAAGGGAGATGCGCTGCTGTAATGTGTCCATACGTTGACAGCTGCAGGGGTCACATTCGGTGGTTTTTATTTCTTTGGAGAAACATTCAATTTCCTTGGAACAAGTGATCATTCACGTGGAGGAAGAGTTTCACAGCTGGAACCAATTCTAGCTTTAATAATTGAGATTTACAATTAAGAAAATGAAATGGTTTTGTTGCAAGGGGAGGTCACGGCCCAGAGGTTAATTTTAGTCCATTTACAATTTAATTTCTTTAGTAGATGCACATGTAGTCACAGTAGAAGAAATTTATGTTTGTTTATTTCTTTTGCTTTTAAATATTTTACGAAGTATCTTGAGTTGCTTTTAATCTCTTTAATTTAGTGTTGCACTTTAATATTTTTAATTATGTTTGGATATTTGTTTATTACAGTGTTAGGTTTAGCATTTTCACTCTCTTTCATGCTTTTAATGATGTTCGGATATGTTTAATTTTTATTTTTAATTTAGTATAATTGCATTCACAAAACCACTTTCACCAAACCCCCCCCCCCCCAATGTGTGTGTTTGACCTAAATTTCTGAACCGTAGTTTGGTCCTTGAGAGACGACCTAGGATTCATTCCCTAGCTATACTGCATTTTTCATATGCAATCAAATTTGTATGGGCCGCGACACCCATCATAGAGCATGGGAAGATCAGGTTTGCTTACAATAGCAGTTTGGAGGCAGAGGGGTCTAGCAGAGTAATGTTGAAGGGAGAAGATGGCAGAGAAGTGGTCATTGAAGAGGTACTGTATGTACCTGGATTGAAGACTAATTTGCTTAGTCTTGGACAACTTTTGCAGAAGAAATATATGATGAAGATGGAGAACAATTGCCTCAGCATCTTCAATCAAAATGGGAAGATTGTTGTGCAGGCACAACTGTCACAAAACAGAACGTTCAAAGTGGTGATGGAGACAGTAAATCATCACTGTTTTACTACAACAGAGAGGGAAGAGGAATGGTTGTGGCATCTCAGATATGGCCACCTGAATTTCCAGGATCTATCTATGTTAAGTCAGAAGAAAATGGTGATTGGCTTACCAAAGGTAGATATTCCAGGAACTGTTTGCGGAGAATGTGTTCAATGCAAGCAGACCCGAGGCAGTTTTCAGAGGTTTTTACCACAGAAATTTGCAGAGAAGCTTGGACTAGTGTATTCAGATGTTTGTGGCCCTATGCAAGTAGAAACACCTGGTGGTAGCAGGTATTTCTTACTTTTCATAGATGATTGGACCGGGAAATGTTGGGTCTATCTTTTGAAGAGGAAAGGGGAGGTGTTGCAACAATTTCAGAAGTTCAAAAAGGTGGTTGAAAGGCAGAGTGAGAAGAAGGTGAAAGTTTTGAGAACAGATGGAGGAGGAGAGTATACCTCCACTGATTTCAGAGAATATTGTGAAAAAGAGGGAATTGTTCATGAAGTCACTCCTCCCTACATGCCTCAGCACAATGGGGCAGCAGAGAGGAAAAACAGAACAATCATAAACATGGTCAGGTGCATGTTGAAAAGCAAGGGACTGCCTAGTTTCTTATGGGGTGAGGCTGTGATGACAACTACTTATGTGTTGAATTTGTCTCCAACAAAGAGACTGAATGGAGTCACACTAGAGGAGGCTTGGGCAAGAGTGAAGCCAGATGTTAAATATCTGAAGATTTTTTGTTCCCTATGCTACAAACATGTTCCAGAACAGTTGAGAAAGAAGCTGGATGACAGGGAAATTCCATTAATTTTTATTAGAATGAGGGTTTAAGCCTAACTCAACCCCACAAAATCGGCTTGTATGGTGAGGTTTGCACCTCACTTATATATTATAATTTGGCTTTATCTCTAGTCGATGTGGAACTTCCAACCCCCCCCCCCCCTCACGCCGAGGTATATACATCTCGAGCGTGAGA
>NW_014542365.1:1081784-1107518 GCF_000741045.1 Vigna radiata var. radiata | reverse complement strand
TGATGGCAGTCCCTGTATACAGGCCCCATCAGTCAGTGATGGCAGTCCCTATATACAGGCCCCATCAGTCAGTGATGGCAGTTCCTGTATACAGGCCCCATCATCCAGTGATGGCAGTCCCTGTAGTTTTGTCGCTTTTAGCCACTACAGGCCCCATCACTCAGTGATAACAATCCCTGTAGTTTCGATGCAAGCCCCATCCTTACTTAATGGCAATCTAGTCCTTGGAGTTTATCATTGTTCTCCTTTGTCAAAGTCATCCCACTTGAAGTTTCATGGGCTATTTGAAGTTTTGCAATTGTCCACTACTGTCCATAAATTGCTATTAGTTGTTCGTCGACATGTGATTGCGCATCTGTTTGCCCCACACTCTTGAAGACAGATCATATATTTCAAATTGAGTTTATTTATTCCAAGCTTGGTCCATACAAGTTGTATGCTCCAGCTTGAGGGGGAGTGTTAGAGATATTATATTTAGGTTATATTGTGTTTATGTTAATTAGGGAAATATAGTCCCTATATGTTTATTAGAGAAACATTGTTCTTATTTTATTTTATTTTATTCTTAAATATTCATTTGTATTTGGGCTTAGCCCATATTTCTTCTATTATAAATAGAGAACCCTATGTGTGTATTTAACACAAGGGATTAATTCCAATATATAATTTTCACTATATTTAACATGGTATCATATTAAAATGAGGGTTTAAGCCTAACTCAACCCCACAAAATCGGCTTGTAAGGTGAGGTTTGCACCTCACTTATATATTATAATTTGGCCTTATCTCTAGTCGATGTGGAACTTCCAACAATTTTGATAGGGTACCATATAACAGGTGGGTACAAGTTGTATGGCCCTATAACAGGTGCAACTTCAGTTAGCAGAGATGTGAAAGTTGATAAAGCTGGAGAGTGGTAGTGGGAGTTAAAACAGAAAGAAGGACCAACCATTCAGTTGGAAAGTGAACCTGCAGCAGATTCAGAGGCATGCAAGAGGGAGGAGAGTGTTAGGAGGTCTTCTAGAGTCACCCAGATGCCAACATATCTGAGAGACTATGATCTGGCCTATGATGCAACTATCTCATCAGAGGGAAATTTTGTTCATTTTGCATTGATAGCAGAAGTTGAACCAGTCAATTTTGAACAAGCAGTGAAGGATGAGAGGTGGTACAAGGCTATGCAGGAAGAACTTGGTTCAATTGAGAAGAACAAGACTTGGGAGTTGACAGAATTACCTCCTAACAAGAAACTAATGGGATTTACAAGTCCAAAATAAATCCTCAAGGGGTGGTGACAAGATACAAGGCCAGATTGGTGGCCAAAGGATACTTACAACAAGAAGGGATTGATTATGGAGAAGTATTTGCTCCAATGGCCAGAATGGAGACAGTAAGACTAGTGGTTTCCTTGGCTGTGTAGAACAACTGGCCATTACATCAATTAGATGTAAAGTCAGCTTTTCTAAATGGGAATTTAGAGGAAGAAGTGTATGTTGTCTAGCCTCAAGGTTTTGAAGTCAAGAGGCATCTAGACAAGGTGTGCAAGTTAAAGAAGGCCCTATATGGGCTCAAGCAGGCTCCAAGGGCCTGGAATCAAAGGATAGATGGCTTTATGAGAAGCATTGGGTTTGAGAAGTGTATTTCTGAACATAGAGTGTATGTTTAGTGTTATCAGCGGAATGGGAAAGAAGAAAAGTTGATAGTGTGCTTATATGTGGATGATCTGCTAGTTATAGGAAGTAGTGTTTGGAGAATTGCATATTTCAAAGTTCAGATGGTACAAGAGTTTGAAATGAGTGATCTGGGTCAGCTTAGTTACTTTCTCGGGATTGAATTCACCAAGACTGATGAGGGTATGTTGATGCATCAGTCCAGATATGCTTTGGACATGTTAACTAAGTTTAACATGCTTCATTGCAACCCTGCCAATACTCCAGCAGAAGTTGGTTTGAAACTTGAGAAAGATCCTAAGGAAGAGGTTGTTGATCCTATAGAATACAGGAGAATGGTTGGAAGCCTAAGGTATTTGTGTAATATTGGGCCAAATGTTAGCTACAGTGTTGGCTTGATTAGCAGATTCATGCAGAACCCCAGAGTCCCTCATTTGAATGCTGTTAAGAGAATTCTGAGGTATCTAAAAGGGACTTACAAGTATGGAATAAAAGGTGAATTAGGAGGAGAGGTGCGAGTCACAGCTTACTCAGACTTGATTGGTGTGGGGACAAGGGTGATAGGAAGAGTACAGTTGGGTACGTGTTTTTCCTAGAAGGAGAACCAATTTCATGGAGCTCTACAAAGGAGCCGATTGTAGCTCTTTCTTCATGTGAGGTAGAGTACATTGCAGCATGTGAAGCCCCTTGTCAAGCATCTTGGCTTGTTTCATTGATGAGGGAATTGAAGATAGAAGTTAAAGGAAGGTCAAACTACTTGTTGACAACAAGTCAGCCATTGACCTGACTAAGCATCCTACATCGCATGGTAGGAGCAAACATATAGAGACACGTTTTCACTTCATCAGGGAGCAAGTCAGTAGAGGAAAGCTCGAAGTGGTATATTGCAGATCCGAAGACCAGATTGCAAATATACTCACTAAGGCATTGAAAGGAGAACGCTTTCTAACACTTAGAAAGCAGATCGGAGTGAGAAAGTCGAAGATCGGAACATATCAGCAAAAAGAGGTCGCGAAAACCTAGGGTTTTCGTCTCAAAGTGGGGATCAGCTCAGAGAAAAGGGTTTTCTCAAGTTTAATCTGTGAAAAACATTTTTCATGCAAAAGGAAGTGTTTTTACCGATTATTAATCGATGGAAGTGACGTAAGTTCGCCGGAGATGGAGTTTTCACCGATTCAATCGATGAAAAAAAGGGTTTTTCATCAAATCATGTTCTTTCACAATTTTTGTTTAGAAGGAGTGTTGAACTAAACAGAAAACAAAGTATTTTAGTTACAGTACATAGCTTGTGTATAAATAAAGCTGTAATCATACATTTGAAAAAATGAAAAAAATTTAGAAAGAGGTTATAAGTACATGAGTGTCTCTGTGAGCTTTTGACCGGTTGATCTTTATGTGGTTGTTCTTCGTCATGTGTGGTGGTGGTCGTTTGTGTGTGTGAGGGAGCAAACCCTAGCAGAGCTCCTCAGATTTCGCTTCTCTCTCTAAGTCTCGAACTTTCTTTCATTTTCAAAAGGCTTCTCTCTCTATCACATGCCTTTTACTTTCAACATCAGAAAAGTATTTCTGGTGGACTTTTACGTTTCTGCCCTTATTTTCTAATAATGTGAGGAATTTGCGAAGGATTACTTAGAATGTTATTGTAGGGTTTTTCAAGAAACAACGAGGAAGTTGTAACGTCATATTTTTAATATGAAATTACAATGAAAATTGACAAGTATTTGACAAGGTCTTTGTTAAGGAATATTAATGGCGATGAAGGAAAAAAAAGTAAAAAAATAAAAAAGAAACGTTAGTATTAAGTGAATGTAAAAAATTTATGTCAATATTATTTCTCATAGTTAGAAATGAAAGAAAAAGACTAGTTTTGTATGTTTCTATAGAGTGGTTTTCGAGCAAAGAATAACAAATGAGTGGGGATTGAGATTTTTGCGAAGAAGGGAGAAGATTAGGCAAGAAAGAATTTGTCCATCTTTTAAATTGCACATGCATATGCAAGTATCCTCCATATATTCATTTGCTTTTGTTGAGTAGGGTGGGTTCACACTTTGAATTTGGAAAAAAAACTCGTGCCCGCGGGTATCCGTGGATAAAATCCACTTCGGGTATTTAGTACCTGCGGGTAAGAGGTACTCGCGGGTAACGGGTAGTTGGTATTTTAATACCTGCTTGTTAATTGATCGAATTCGGGTATCATACTATCCGTATCTACGGGTACCCATTACCCGTTTAAAAAATAAAATTACAATTTTATCCCTATTTTCATACTTATTCTTTCTCAGTACTCAAGCACACCCTAAATCTCATTTTTTTTTCTCATTCACTCTACGTGCCCTGCCATCACAGAACTAGGGTTTCCACCCAAAGGTACCCTTCACCCCTCAGCACCCTATCTGCATCAAACAGAAACTCCAACAGCGTCACCAAGATCCACCAGCTCCTGGCACTCCCACACCGCACCAGATCCACCACTCCATCAAACATCGGCAGTCGCTGCTGAAGCGGCACGTGGAACGCTATTCACTCCGTTGTCGCGTCGATACCCCTCACAACGCGTCACTGGTGCCTTCGCTCACAACTACGACAAGGTCCACACTCAACCCGTCGTCATTTCTGGATTAGGAGGCTTTTGCGATTCCCACCATTACGAGAACGCCCTCAAAGCCTCGAAGAGTCGCCACTATGTTAAGTCCCTGGCAAGTGTACCAGATCGTTATCAAGTAATATAAAATGGGTAAGTCCGAGTATCGTTTCCCAAATGACTCTTAGGCCTTAACTTTCGTGTAAACTAATCGCTTAAGACTTGAGAAAAGAATTAAATTTAGGTTTTGTATGCAAGACGAAATTAAACATGCAAAATGCAGTTAATCAATTGGCTAAAAGAAACTATGGATGAATGGAGTTGTTGGGGTTTACAATTTCATCTTATCCACCCTCTTATATCTACTCTTCTTATTTAATTTGCTTATTTATCATATTGTCATGCAAACTTTCTTAGTCTACCCTAAACCCAATCTCTTGGGGAAAAGAGCCTATTACTAATTACTGCTTGCTATCTTTAGCCTCCCCTAGTAACTAATAATGCATGATAAACGGAAGCAAAATACAATTTATCGTCCTACCCCTATCTCTAGGCGGTATTAACATGATCAAGGAATTCCCCCCAGTTCATGACATTATTGTACGTCTCCGTATCAATAAAGACAAACAACATTTATCGAATGAGTTAAACGATAAAAGCATTAAGCAAAGGTAAGGAACCCAACAATTGATAAGATAAGCATATGCAAGCATATAAAGAAAATAAGAATTTTGTTATAAGAGAGTTTCAAAAGATTACATTGTTCCCCAACAACAAAGGGTTTAGTTCACCATTGGCATGGTGAATCTAGATGGAAAATAATGAAAGAATGGAAGAATAAACCCTAAATTTGGTAGATTGGGGCCTAAGCATCCAAGGAACCTCCTCCAAGGTGTGTAGAACAGCTCTGGACGTCTCTGTCTGCCAAAAGATTTCTTTGGGAATCGCACTGGGTCTATTTATAGACCCAAAGAGTAACAGAATTTAAGCCCAAGCCCAACAGATAACCACTCAGCGTCCAATTTAACCGCTCAGCGGTTTCCCTTTAGCCGCGCCTCCGCTCAGCGGTCAGTTTAATCGCTGAGCGGTTTGCCTTTAATCGCTCTAGCCGCTCAATGTTGGATTTGGCCGTTGAGCGGTTCACTTGACCCTTCTTTTCGTCCTTTTTCTGCTTCTTTCATGAGTCTAAGTCCACCTTGCTTCACTTTCATCTTTAATTCACATCAAAACCCGGCAAAACAATGTAAAAACAAGCATAATATCTCTCTAAAACCAACTTTTGACTCTCACATGACTCAACTAAGTGTTTTACTTGATTTTAAGTTCATTCTAAGCCACAAAGGGTGTGTTTTGATATCATATTTATGCATGAAAATAATGGGTTTTAGACTGTTATCACACTACGACACACACTACTATGGAGAGAACGCTGCGCCTAGGTCACCGGAGCTCGCCTCTCATTCTTGCGAAACCCAGCCAGACCCAAAGAAAAGAGAAAAGAGGAATGCATCCCTAATGTGGAACGAAGCATAACCAGGGAAAAGAAGGAAGAATTGTGCCACCTGTTGAGAATAAAACAAAGTCAAACGATTGGGGGAAGAAGATGTTTTCTGCACGTCCAAACCAAAACGAAAAGGAATTTGGGGGTTTTGCTGTGTCGTTGTCGGGGAGAGAGGAGGGGAAGGGGTTTTGCAGGAGGGAATTTGGGGGTTTCTTTGGGATTGGGAGGGTTTCTGTGAGATTGGGAGAAGCCACCTGGCATTAGCTCTTTAAAAAAAATAATAATTTTTTTTTTAATATTTCCTGGTTGAAAACGGGTATTCGCAGGTTCAAAAAAATCCACAGATATTTTAATACGGGTACCCAACGGATAACGAATAAGTTTTTTGCATGCGGGTCGGGTTCGGGTATTACACTATCCATGCCTGACCCGACCCGTTGTCATCCCTAAGCATAATGGTTGCCTCTGCATTGTGAGAGCTTTATGCCTATTTTGAGACTTGTGCTTCCTCTTGAACAAGTTGTTGTTGTGTTTGAGAAAACTTTTGCTCAACGTGGTTGTCTTTGGTGGTCGTTATTGGTAAGTGAAATACTGAATCTAACCGACAAAATCAATTCTTAAAGGTTTTTACCGAAAGGAGAATCGATTCTCCTACTTTACGTAATCGATTCTTGGGCATTCATATGTGGAAAATCTATTTCCAGTCTTTTTTAAACCATGGATAATCAATTTTATAATTAATGTAATCGGTTCTGGAACTTTCTAATATATGAAGAGTAAGTAATATTGTATTAATAATAATAATATTATAATAATAATAATAATAATTAACATAATAACAATAATAATAATTTCTATCAAAAGGAATAATTTGGTCATTTAAATAATTTTATGTTAAATTTTATTATTATAATCCACATCGATCAAATCACTTTCACAAACCTTCATCTCTTCTTTTTTTTTCTACATTTTCTACTATATTCCAATTAATTCAAACAATCACTTTCACCTCTGTTTCGTTTCAAATTCATCTTTTTCTCACTTTCTACAATATATCGTGCAATCCAAACAAAGTATTAAAATTGATATGTGAAACATTTTAAATCACTACTTTACATATCTAATCTATTTATATATTTTTATTTTTGAAATAGCTTTGCATATTTAACTTCATTTACAAAAAAGTTTTTCAAATTTAACTAATAACCAATTAAATCTCTTTCCAATGAATAATTTAATATTTTAAATTTCACTACTGGAAAAAAAAATCATTACTTAAGTAAAAATCTATAAGTAACTTATAAAATTTGTAGATAATGGAGTCTTATCTACGGATTATTTGTGGACAAAAAATCAAAAGTAAATTGATCATAACAAACATTACATTCCGAATTCACATAAATATGTATGTAACGTGATTGTGAGTTTTGATGAAACAACTTGTTTTTTTAAACAATTACGCAGACTTGGATATTGATTGAAATACATATACTAAAACAAATAATTTATATATAAGAAATACTCATTAAACAAACAATGTCAACATACAACAATAACTCTCCATGATAAGAGACATACACTTCTTACAAGTGGAAATCAGAATCCTTCAAAGAAGTTTAAATCCCTGAAAACATTGGAGGCATTTACGCACACATAGATCTCGACACTGGTAAGATATTGTCTGCTTTGGATCAAGCCCTCACAGATTTGCTTTTGGTACCACTCCAAAAGGCCTTTTACCAATGGAGGTATTTTATGTGTATATAAACTCATGTCCATCTCTTATTTTATCAGATGTAAGACTTTGTTTGTACCTAACAATTGTAACATGACATTCCTTGAATAAGACCTTACTAGCGTTGATAAGAAATTCAACTTTAATTTTTTGAGTTGTTTAAGTATAACCTCTTTATAGGTATCTTCATCTTTATTTTTTACTATTTCTTTCATTGATTCACAATTTAGTACAGTTAGGATGAAGTTACACCAAACTTTTGATTATAGTTAAAGAATAATGTTGAGTGTGTTGGTTTTGTGAAAAGAAAGATATGCATAGAAAGTTATGTGTGTTTTGTGTTGATGATGGATGGTTTGGTGTTGAAAAAAGATTAATGTATGGAGATGGGTTTTGTGCATGAAGGAAGAAAATGGAGTGTGGAATTGGATTCATGGAGAAAGTAGAGTGTGTTTTATAAAGATGAAATATGTGTTTTATAAAGTTTGATATATGTTAGTATGAATGAAACTGAATATGATGATGACAGAAAGATTTTGAAAGATGAAGAGGGTAATAGAGGAAAAACAGTATACATGGTAAAAAAATATTAATTTGCCTAATCATTAACTATTTAAACATTGTTATTATTTAAACATTGTTATTAGAAAAAATTAAATTGAATAAAATTAACAAAAAATAATGAAAACTTTATTGAAAAAAAAAACACATTGTATAAACAAAAAGAAAACAAAGATTAAATATTTAAGTATATATTTTTTTCTTTAATTAAAACTCATGTATATCTACCTTTATGTGATGGTATAAATTCTTAAGGGTATACCAAACTTTTGTACCCTACCATTACCCGAAGATATTTCTAAGTTGAGAACTACAAAATTGAATATCTGAAATACGTTAAACTCAATAACAATAGATTTTCGCCTCAGCTTTAGACAAACTTTACATGTTTGAAAGAATTCATATTAACACTTCATTAAACTGCTTCACGATAAAACTTGCATGCCCATAAATATCCATTCAAGAAATCGGACACACTGCTTTAAACAGTATTATTACTTGAAAATTAGTAAAAATCAAACTTTTGTCATTAAAGTATATCCAAAGAGTTGATAGTGATGGTATCAGTTATAGCATTCACTTTTCGGGCAAAATGGATTACCCAAAGAGATCTCAAACCAGAAAAGTATTATGTATTGCAACAGAAGTATTGTAACTATACAAGTTTCGGTGCCCCATTGTCCAGTGATGACAGCCATAAGATCTAACATTCTTAAGCACGAATAAATCTCTCGATGGCACCAGAAAATATAACTGTCGATGTTACCATGTACAAGAGAAGAATTGCCAAGCATATCCATGAATTGCAGTATCAAACAAAAGCCTTCCACATGCCACGCATACCGGTTGAGGAGCCCTAGAAAGAATTAGATCCGGACAACACGGTCGCACCATTTGTCTGTCAGGTTAAGATTAATAACCAAAAATTTCATTGATTCACAATCCTCGCAAGAGTAGCACAATGAACCAAAAATGCTGTCTTCATTTGTCTGTAACTCAAATTGTGCTCTCAAAGGAGACCTGAAAGTGAGCAAGATGCCTGGGTTTTGGATCGGATGAAGCAGCAAGGCCTTGCAGCAACTTTACTACATCACTAGTATCATCAAGAAAATACTTGGCCTTGCTAGGCTTCCTACCTACAGTGCAGGCAAAGATCTCTGGAGCTGTTGGCAGTGATACCGTCCTCAAAATGGTCTCAAACATGTCCTCATCAGACCTATCATCTCCTATGCACAGTACAAAATCTGGTGGATTACCGCCGTTAACCATGGTCTGAAGAACCTCTTCAGCTACCCAGCCCTTGCTTATTCCCTGCAGAGAGCAAATTTTTTTTTTTTTTATTTTGTCCACTTCAGCCTGAGTTTCAAGATTAAGGAATATAGAGAAAGGGTTTGAAAAATACCTGTGGCTTAACTTCAACAATATGCTGGCCTCTCGTAACAACTGCTGGTTCATTAGCAAGCACACTTTCCAAGTGATTCAACAACTCCTTGGCTTGGCAAGAACCAAAATCAGGATCTGCATCTTGATGATGCCACACCAAAGCACTTTCCTTAATTTCAATATTAGAACCATCAGTTGCTTCTGTATATAACTGCATGATAGGTTCCACTATCTTCTTCCAATCCATGTCTGCAGACAAGTGACTTGATTCCCATTCCGAATCTTTGTTCCACCTGCAACCATAAAAAGAAGCGGGAAATACACTTTAAGCTTTTTTGAGGGAAAGTACAGGGTGGCAGATAGCGAGATATAAAGTTGCCCAATCTTCCAAACATTAAAATGACATACCGTAAAAAGTACCCATGTTCTGCTGCAAGTCCCAGCATTTTGCATGAAGTAAACCAGTCACTCAGTGAATCCCTTCCCCTCCCACTAACAATGAACACGATATTCTTGGGATCATTACAGAGAGCATTTAAGACGGAGAGGACTTCAGGGCTGGGGACTTTACTTATGGAAGATTGTGACACAACAGTACCATCATAATCAAGAAAGATGGCCCTTCTATTGGTTCTCTTGTATGCTGAAACAACATGGTCAATCGTCAACTTCCTAAAACCATGAGAGAGAGAAACAACTCTGAACCCCAAGCCCAAACCAAATCCCCAGCATCTTTTGGTGTAATGATCTTTGCAGGCTCTCTCCAGATCCTGCATAAAGCTATTTGCCCAATATGCCACATCATGAGAACTGACATACCTATAGTGCTTCTCATGGCGCAACTGCTTCTCTGAATCATTCATAGTAAGGGCAGCATACATAGCATCGGCCACGGCATCTATGTCCCAGGGATTGACCCTTATTGCTCCACTAAGAGAAGGTGAACAACCAATGAACTCGGACACAACAAGCATGCTTGTCCGAGGAGAATCATTTTTTCTACCCAAAGATTCATCCAGTCGTGCAGTTCCCTGTCTACAGACTATATATTTGTATGGAACTAAGTTCATACCATCCCTTACAGCATTGACTATGCAACATTCTGCTACAGCATAATACGCACTCTTCTCAAAGCGAGGAACAGGTCGGTCAATGAGAATGACTGGCTGATAATTATTTTTGCTATATGTATCATTGATCCTCCTGGCAATTAAATATGTTTCATTCTTTGCTTCTTGAACATCCTTCCCTAAGCCCCTTGCAGGATTTACAATTTGAACTAGGACAACTTTGCCCTGCAAATCTGAATTCTGCTGCAGCAGATGTTCAACGGCTAGAAGTTTCAGACTAATGCCCTTAAATATATCCATGTCATCAACACCAAGAATTACTTTCTTACCCTTAAACTCTTCCTGAACCTCTTTCAGTTTAGCAGATGTAGAAGAAAGATTTAATACAGATTCAAGTCTACCCATGTGAATACCTACAGGCAAAATTTTAATAAAAATAGTGCGGCCAAAGTAATCAAGCCCTATATGTCCTCGCTTGGACTCATAGTCCAGACCTAGCATTCTACTGCAGCAAGAAAGAAAGTGGCGAGCATAATCAAATGTATGAAAGCCAATTAAATCAGAGTTTAACAATCCCCTCAAAATTTCATCCCGTACTGGTAAAGTTCGGTATATTTCAGAAGAAGGAAAAGGACTATGCAGAAAGAATCCAAGCTTAACCCGATTATATCGCTTCCTCAAGAAAGTAGGCAAAACCATTAAGTGATAGTCATGAACCCAAACAAAATCATCATCGGGATTAATTACTTCCATGACCTTGTCTGCAAATATTTTGTTTGCAGAAACATAGGCCTGCCAAAGTATTCTGTCAAACCGATCACCATGATCTGGGCATATGGGTAACATATAATGAAAGAGAGGCCAAAGTTGCTGCTTACAGAAGCCAAGGTAGAACTTCTTCTGGAGATCATGAGGAAGGAAAGTAGGTACACAATTAAATTCATCCAGCAATCTCTGAGCAACTGCATCCTGCTCACAGAGATCTATTTCGACCTTGAGAGAACCCACGTAGATTACTTCAGTATCAGAAGAAAAACCATCTTTTAATTGTAATAAAATTGAATCCTCATCCCAACTGAAGAACCATTTAGCAGTTTCTATATCTCTTTTAGCCTGCAATGGCAACATGTTTGCCACAATGATTTTCCGCTCCCTACACCCAGAGGAGCTAACATCTGAATCACCATCATTACAACTATAACCATCCAGATCAGAAATAATTCCAGGAACGGTCATAACCCTTGGAAGAGCTCTTGGAGTGTGAGGAATATCAAGCAAGTCCCCATTAGCCAAGTCTAAGAGATTAGCATATGATCTTGAAGCCATGAATGGACAAGACCTTTCTACAATTCTTTCTATCAGTTCTGCCATAAACGATAACAAATATGAATATCAAGCAAGATTCCAAATAACTATCCTACAAATAATATAACAATGGCCTCCAAGTAAATTAAAATAAAAAAGACAGCATTCATATGGTGTCAACAACACTAGACATCGTATGAGAATCTCTTTCTAATTCCTTTCAGGAACATTTACTAGCTTGGTCATAACGTAGTTGCCAGCAAAATTACATCATTAATAGCTTTTAATGAAAGTTTTATTCATCAAGATGGTCTAAAAAGTGAACTGCTGAACAAGAACACGAGGATGTTACAAGTCAGCTAGGAATGCTAACTCTATGACACATGGATTTATCTGGACAAAGCAGCTAGGCTAATGTGAACTGAGATGTTCATCGTTGTTGTCAAAACAAATTTACTGTACTCAACATCAGCAAACTCTTGATAGCATTTACTTTTCCCCATGCTTCAAAAATAGTATAGAAAAAAAAAAAAAGCAAAAAAGTAATTATACTTGTGAATCAGGCACAATAAGGGCAAAAGTTAAAACTGAAATGAATCCCTTATAACACACAAGATGATATAATTATTCCAGAAGATACACATCCTCACTATGCTACTCTCCCATCTTTGTACAAGATAAACACAGTACCACATGCAGAAGGAGAGAGCAGAGATTGCGCATTTAATACTAACGCTACAGAAGAAACATAATGCATTGCACATCTAAAAGGTTTCCAGATATACCAAAAAAATTTCAATTCAGTTTGAGAAAAATCTCTTTTGATTTAACTGTACATCTCAAATGATGAGGCGCCATATCAGAAAAAGCAGATGGATTCCCTGGAAAAATGATAATTTCATTTTGTCTTATCTATAGGTACACACCCAAATACAAACAGATTATATTCCTCACAGATTACAGATAATGCTAAACTCGGGCGCTACCTAATCTTTATGGCATTGATTCCACAGTTCAAACTACCAAAAACTAGTCTAAATCCAACTTCATGCACCATTCTCCAAGTTCACAATATTTGTGATACACTGAAACCCAATCCCTTGATTTGAAGTGATCAAATATGATAAACCCCACATCAAAATAATACCAAATGGTCTCAAAACTTCAATCAAAGTATATTGGTGGACTATATCCTATCAGTTTCCTCTTGAAGAAGTTCTCGGAAGCCTGTCTAGCAGAAGTGTCAAACAAAATCTATTTAAAGGAAAATCACTTAGTTTGGATTTATGTCTTCAGAAAAAATTTCCATTTCCAACACCAAAAATTCAAATAAATAAATAACAGCAAACAAAGCACCAAAGAAGGGGCATGAAATACAAAAAATAACAAGAAAATCCAAATCATAATTTTTAATTAAAAAAAAAACTTGTTACAGAAGAGAATAAATTCCATCCAAAACCCATTTGGACTCAAAATGTTAAATCCCAACAAGATAATGAAAAACCCAAAGATAACAGAACTGCTATAATCATAATCAAATTCAAGCTAGAGTCACATTTTCAAACATCACGTCAATGACGCGTTTCACAATTCCCTTAGAAACACCAAACTCAAACAAACCAACAAAACACGCAGATCACCATTCAAAACGCGAAAGGTTGGGTTCGTTGGGCTCCCCATCAAACCAAAACTGCAAGCACTTCAGAAAACCAGGAACAACAAATTTAATTAAAAAAAAAAACGGATCAGAATAAATCCTTGACAACAAACAAACAGACTAATCTCCAGTAGTCCCACCGGTCGCAAGCTCCGACTCTCACCTTTCCTGCTACCGAGAGAAGAGGAGATTCCGGCAAAGTGATGAAAGAGAAATCCAAAAGTACACTCTGGAGAGAGAAGTTTCGTTTCGGTATTGGAGAAGGAAGAACAAACGCGAACGGCAACTGCTAGATTTTTCTTTTTTTCTCTTTTTTATTTATATCTCCAAGTTGTTGCGGTAGAACAAGGCACTGGATTATAGTATTTTTTTATTTAATTAATTTGTGCCTGCTTGACAAGTTGGATAGAATATAAATATAGATGGATAGAGACTCATGTGTCCATTAACAACAACCTTCACTGCAGTTCCCTTTTCTAACCATGGTTCACTTTTCCCCATTTTTATTTATTTTCACTTTCTCTCTTTCACCATTATACCCTTTTCTTCTGTTAACTCATTCACTTGCACTACCCAATTTTAAAAAAAAATTAAAAATCATGCTAACTTAAATTATGTTTTTTTTTATTGTTACCTTTTGTGAGTATTTTAATTTATCCTTTTTCACACACCCATGTGAGTATTTGGTTTAAAATATTAGATATTTGATGGGAAGTGGGAATCCTTTATCCACATCCTTATCATTAAGTGTGGTTGAATATCTTATTCTAAGTTTTCAAGTACAGTACAGTTCATTTTACCAAAACCAAACACCTACTTCTCTCTCTCTCATTTAAACATTTCACAATTCACAACCTCTTTTCTTTCAATATATTCTTTACTCTACACCAGGTGTTGCCTTTCTTAATTTATTAATATCCAATTATGGTCAAATTCATACACCTTGCAAACCCTTTTTTCAAATTCATTAATTAATGGGTTTTTTTTAACACGTTATCATCCTTTTGTCAACCGGGTCCTTTTTGTCTGGAGAAAAAAAAAACCAAGTAATTTAAAAAGAAATATATAATATATATTCTTTATCTCACGCATCATAAATGACCTTTCATAATTCCGATTCTTTGAACACACCAAAAGCCTCATGTTTTGTCCCAGAGTTTTAACAACCTTTGGGTGATAGGTGTTGCCCTTTCTATTTTATTTCGGATAAACAATCTTTTCTCACAAATCAAAATCATGGTGGCAAGTACTACTTAATTAATTAATCCTTAATCTATTATTTGTTTTCTCTAAACACAAATACATCAAATCTGACTTTGTTTAGGGTGCAGGTTGATTTAACCTAGCAGCTGTATATGGATAATGTATGGTCAATTTTGTGGGTGTGGAGGATAACAAGGTTGAAGTGGTGGTGGTAATTTTACAACAAAATCATGAACCCTAGTGAGAAAGATTGTTTGGTACATGAATGTAATGAGAAGGGTATAATTGGAAATAGTGGTGTTGTTGGAAGGGGAAAGATATGGGGTGGTGGGAAGTAAGTGGCAGCTAAAGGTGAAAGGAAAAGAAAAGAAGGAAGAGGATAAGGTAGGCCTTTGGATTTGTTGCAATTGCGTTTTGCAAAGCTCAAAATCGAAGAAGCTCTTGCAACGAGGAATCAACACGCAAAAGAAAGAAAAGACCGCGTCTCGCTGACTCAGCTCCACGTACTTCCTACTCACCATGCCACTCCCTTCAAATCCAATAATAAATGAACATATAATAATATTGTAAATAAATTTTAAATAATCGTCACAACAAAAATTCAATCTATTTACTTAACAAATTTTTCATTAAAATCTTAATTTAACAATATCTTATCCAATTTTAATCATATAAATTTATTCATTACAAAAGTTACTTTTAAAATTTTATGAGTTGACATTTTAGTCATGATCATATAAATCTAAATTTATACCCTTTTGTATAATATTTATTATATTCATGAAAGTTATCTTTTGCACAGTGATTGTTAAAATATTATTTTATTATATTTTATATTCTTAATGACTTATCAAAATATTATATTTAAATACATGTACATTTCTTAATCTTTATTAACAATTGTCTTATAAGATTGCTGATTCATAAACTTTATGAACAATTTAATTAGAGTGTTTTTTTTCAAAAAGTAATAAATTATTGGGAGTGAAAGAAAATAGTTTAGATATGTGTAGTTAATTAATTAATAATAATTGTTTGATGAAGGACATTCACATCCCCTCTTTGATTTGAATAAAGCTAACACATTTGTTTAATTTCACCTTCTCCTTTTTTCATAATTACTTAAATTACAAGATTATATTATATTATATATATATATATATATATATATATATATATATATATATATATATTTCTGTAAAGATTATATAAAACCATTTTTGTGTTCAACTAATTATTTTTATCAAATGATGTATACATGTTTTGCTGTCACTTGTAAGTTTTTTTATAAGTGTCAAAATGTTTTCATTATTTGTTTAGTACCATATATTTTCAAAATAGCATACTATAACACATAATTGTTGAATAACAAACTATATAGAATATTTGTTAATAATGCACACATTTGTAAAATAAATAACAGATTGTAAAAAATATTTGTTTGTCAAATAAACAACAGATTGTACAAAAAAATGTACGTAAAGCAGTAGAAAAATTATGCATACACCTCTCAACTTTTCTTCATCTATCAACACCTAATAAATTTTCTTTTACATTTATTTAATTCTTTTATATGTTGAAATAAAAATATAATTTATTGATGTTGAGTAGTATAGAATAGAAAGTTGAATATACATATATCATCACACAAAATAATAAAGCAATAAAGTTCATTTTTTATCAAGACTAAACCAAAATTCATTGTTAAGAAATTAAACTACAGCTTTATCCTACTGCATTAAAATATCATTCAGAATTAAGATACTGATTTTGCCTTCAGAAAAAAACATTTGAAGAAATTTTTAATATTTTTAAATTATTTAAATGATATTTTTTATAACAATAATATTAGATAATTAATATATATTTTATTTATAATAAGAATATGAATTTTAAAAAAGTTAAACATTTTTAAATTAATAATTAATATAATGAATTTCAGTTTACTTAAATATAAGTCATTAAAAATTAATAATTTAATATTAAATATAATCAAAATTTAATATTAAATACTATTTTTAAATTCTTTTTTAATGCAAACTATTATTATTATTATATTATGTACAAAAATGAATAGAAAATAAATTTGAGTAAATGATATTGAATATGAATTATTCATTTAAAATATTAAAGTTTATTTTTATTTTATAATGAAAGTATATGTATAGATTGTTATTAATAACACTATTTTACTTATATGAATAGATGTAATTTTTTTAATTAATGATTTATATAAAAGGACATGAACATGAATATTATTCCATAAGTTATATAAATATATTGACAAATAAACTTAATTTTATATTATTTTGTGTATATTTGTACGGGTTGGTTTAATTTTTAATCACTTAAAAAAACTAGTTTAAAGCTCAATTATTCAGAAACTAAATTTTGATAGTTTTCTGTGTGGAAAAGACAAAATAGAGATGAGAAATTGGATTTCTGATAACAAAATTTTGGCCCTGTAGTGAACAGTGTCATCTTTCTAAATATTCTACACAGAGGGTTCTCTCATAAATCCTTCTGGCAGTGTGTGCTGGCTGGCAAAATTTTCACTTTTCTCTTGTAATCTTATTGCCTAGTCCTGACCTGCAAAAAGCATTTTCATAATTGTACCATAATGATAAGAAGTTGATGGACTAACATGCTACTAGTAGGGGACCATATAGCAAACAGGAAAAAAAATTAAAACAAAAGGTTTAAGAAAATGGTTAGTTTTCAAGAAGGTTCTTGTGTAACACTCTTTCACTTTAACTAAGTAAAGTAGGTATTTTAGGATTAATCAAGAAATCTTATTGTTGATAATAAAAATTGAAGAAATCATATCAACAATTGAAATAATTTCATTAAGTAATTGTTAGAGTCATTAAATTCAGTCAAGTGGATCAGTTGCACGGCTGAGTTGATCGAGAGATTTTGATGGTAGTATGTAATAAGATTTTTAAAAGTACAAACCATTGTTTTTGTATGCACCTTTTTCCTTTTCTGAGTTTTAGTTTCTCCTCCTTCTCTCTAAAATTACTTTTCTTCTCTCTAAAAGATCTCGCTTTCTTAGGGTTTTGATCATCAATCAGGTCCTCTTTGAGCTTTCCTCACATTAAAAGCTTCTCTTTTCACCTATCAAGTTTTGGTTTCGAAGTGGTAAGTTCAATCTCTTCGACCAGGCATTTTATGTTTCATGCAATCATTGTTTAGCTTGCATGTGTTTATCAAACTTCTCCTCCGAATATAGATTCTTTTCTTGATCCTATGATTGATTCTTTTTCATCAATAAGAAGTCGTAGGGTGTCTTAGAAGTTGCTTGGGACTTAAGACAATTGTGGAACTGTAGAAATATATGGGTTTCGAGGTAAGGGAAGCTTGTAATTTAATTATAATTTTCTGTTTTGGAATTGTTGCATGTTTGAATAATGCTTTGTTTGGTTATTTGGTGGATATGAAATATTGATGTTACTGCATGTTTCTTTGTATGTGTTGGTGATTGATAAATGGCATGAATTGGGTAGAAATAGGGTTTCATCTTAAGTCTGCAGTATTTTGCAGAATTCTTTAATTGTAGCCGAGAGTCATTAGTGACCATCCGGTTTTCTCCTTGGAGCATTCAGTCTTAACTAAATTCTCCTTTGTAGAGAATCAGTTAATGACCAATTGGTTTCTATTGGTGTGATAAGTCTTAATTGGATTCTTCTCCTGTAGAGTATTTCAGTTAATGGCCGATCGATCTTATATTGTTAAAATGGAAAATAACATTCGGTCTAAGTATATTTGTATATTTCCACTTAGTAGTCGGTCTAAATAAGGTATTCAATATAAGTAAGTATTCGATATTATACTCGTTTTTAGTATATAAATAAATGTTATGTTATTTTTGTGGTTGGACTTATATATATATATATATATATATATATATATATATATATATGGGGTTTGTTAACATGCGTACGCCTATTTTTCAGTTGGTACGTTTTAACAATGTGTATCAGATTATAGTAGACAAAAATACCCTCATTTATCATGGATTCTAAGTTTTAAGGTCAAGGATATTTAAATAATTTTCATTCTCAAAACTAAAAAAAAAAAAAGAAACCCCCAAACCCTTACTCACCTCCGTTATTCCTCTCAACACTTTCTTTTTCATCTCTCTCTAACATTTTCTCTATCATCCCTATTGTTGCCCCAATTGAAAAAAAAAATCAGAAACCCTTGCCTAACCTTAATCCACCTTCCTCACTTATCCAATTTGTTTCTCTCTCGTCTCCATACTCTCTCTCAGCCACACACAACAACCCGTGACATCGTAATTTGTTGCTCTTGCTCTGTTCGTTCATTTCGAGGATGTGTTATATATTTTCCCTTCTTATTATTATTAAATTCCATTTTTAAATTAAATCCTGTAAATAAAACCTTCATAAATCAATTAAATTTTCATACATTATTTACACATCTATACCACATTTCATTATATTTTTAAAGAACAAGATATTTCTCTTTATTGTCCTGTTCCCTTTACACAAAGTGTTTCTTTTTCCTTTCTCTATTGGTATGCGATACATGATGTAAGATTACAACCTAGAATTGAAAGAATTGTACTCCTAGGGAGCTCTTCTATACTTATTTCTTTAATTTCCTTATGTCCCTTTTTTATCACTGAATCAACTTATACATGCAATTAGAATAAACTTTAACCACTGTGTAAGATAAAAAATAGTAAAATCATTTTTTAACTATGAGATTTGGAAAGAGTAACATAAAGTGATAAAGTTTATATTTATTTTACTCACATTAATAAATATAAAATGATTATAAAAGAGTAAACTTTTTCAATTTTTAAAAAATATCTCTGATTCAAATTACCACCACCATCTTCAATTGGGTTGAGATGAGAGAAAAAATGTTGGAGTGATGACAGAGAAAATGTTGAGATGAGAGAGAAAATGTCTCTGATGAAAAAGGGTTTCTGATTTTTTTTTTCAATTAGGGCAACAGTGGGGATGATAGAGAAAATGTTGGAGTGAGAGAGATGACAGAGAAAATGTTGGAGTGAGAGAGATGAAAGAGAAAGGGTTGAGAGGAATGAGGGAGGTGAGTAAGGGTTTGGGTTTTTTTTTTTTTTTTTAGTTTTGAGAATGAAAATTATTTAAATATCCTTGACCTTAAAACTTAGAATCCATGATAAATGATGGTATTTTTGTCTACTATAATCTGGTACACATTGTTAAAACGTACCAACTGAAAAACAAGCGTACGCGTGTTAACAAACCCATATATATATATATATATATATATATATATATATATATATATATTTATAAGTTAAAGTGCTCGGTCTTATACTAGCACTCGGTCTCAGTAATGTTCGATCTTGTACTAGCACTCGGTCTTGGTAGTGTTCGGTATTGTACTGACATTCGGTCTCTGTAGTACTCAGTTTCGTACTTGTATTCGGTCTCGTACTTGTACTTGTATTCAGTCTTAACTATGTTCGGCCTCTTATGGGTCTCAACCGTTAATGATCGTTCAGTTATATTTTAGTGTTCAACCTGAGTTATAAGTGTTCGTCTTAAACTATAAGTGTTCGACCTAAGTTATAGATGTTCAGTCTAAGCCATAAGAGAAGAGTTAGAAGTTAAACTTGTAAATAAAGTCTTAAGAATTACAGTCATCCAAAATGAGACTATTACTTAAAACTTTAAACATATTAAAGTATTTCAAAATAACATAAAAAGACTAAGAAAATCCTAAGGGGACTAGGCTGCAGTATCATCGCCCTTCAATGCCTGCTCCAGAGATACCTCATCACCATCTACTCACATCCAAGTGGATGATCATTGCAAAAGAAAACACAACAGAAGCAAGGCACGAATAAGCAGAAAGGGTGAGCTAGACATACAAAAAATCATGTTATATAATCACAAACAACATGTTAATTTCATTCAAGTATACTAAATCGCACTACAAGACTTATTACACTTTAAACCGACTCGTTCGGACTTAGAATGATTGTCGAGCTATGACGGGTTATGCACTCATGGTGGCTTCTACTGCTTTACAAAGTCGTTGTCAGTGGGTTTCACCCTACCACACTCACAAGGTTAGTCTATAGCGCGCCTCGGAGCATACTAGGGGCCTCCAAGACTAAGACCTCTTATTACTACTCACGACATGGTTCAATCCTCTCTACTTGAGAATGATTGACCATTGTAGTTTCAGGATAACCCCCAAGACTAAGCTTCCATGCAAATCATTCTAAAGTACACTAAAAGGGTACCACCATGGATCCTCTCCTTGAGGATCATCGAATTACGTCCATGAACCGCACTTTGTTACATTCAAGACCAACCACAACCTTTAGGACCACATACTTGCAACTTAATAACATCACAACAATCATACTTTACATTTAAATCATCACACATGCTCAGTTCAAATCAAAACAAGTAGTTAAAGAGTAAATTGGACTTAGAGGATTCGCATAGCGCACCCTGTTCGTAAGGCGAGACAGGAGTGTCTCGCACAGCGCACTTTAATTCGCTATGCGAATTAACTCGCTGAGGTGTCAGGCCTCAGGTCTCTCGCTTAGCACACCCAGGTCGCTATGTGAGAGTTTAAACAGAGAACATACCCCTTAAACTGTCGTTATGCGCCCCTTCTCGCTTTTCGAATTAATTAAACATGTTTCCCAAACCACTACCAGTTGCAAGGCGACATGATTCACTATGCAAATCAACAGGCAGAGAGCAGCACCCTCTGGTCATTCGCACAATGCACCAGCTCGCACAATGAATGACCCAGACAGTGAGCACTCTCTATAGGGACTCGCTATGCGAACACATTCACTTAGCGAGTCTACATAATCTGTAGAACGCAAGTTCTGTAGAATTATGCAACTCACACACCCTTAACCAAATCTAGTCATTTCTACCTATTTCTAGAGCCCATAATTTGTGATCTACACCTAATTAAACTTGTCTAGTTGATTTTAAACATTCCTATAATGGTTCTAAAGTGATTAAGACCCAATTTCACCTTTAAAACACCAATTTTCATAACTTAGGTGCTCAAATCCAATTCTACCATTTTTAACTTGTTTTAGCCCAGTTTTAAGTTCCTAACAAGTTACATTAGACCTATCTAAACTACCCAAGCAACCCAATTGTGATTTGGACCCCAAATCCCAAAATCACCACCTCACTTCCTCTCCAAAGACCTAAAACCCTCTCTAAACACTTGTCTTTCTATCAATTCAACTCTACAACAGAATTTCCACCTCAAATAGTTCCATCATGTCCAATTAAAGGAATCAAACACATCTCATTCGGTCCATGGCATCACAACACAGTTTCACAGATTTCACGCTTCAACACATACAACCCAATATACCTTAAAACCTAACATGCAGCCCAAATAGCACACACATTTCAAAAATTCATTATACATACACTAGTGCAAAAATGTTGTTTAACGTCACCCATAAGACGTCGGTTAGAGGGTAGCTCAACGTATATGAATGGACGGTGGCATTACCGTAAATAAGTTGGTAAACAAAATGTCAGTTTTTAGGGCAAACGACGTTTATGATATAGTAGACGTCTGTTATGCCCTCACCAAACGTCCAAGGGCCTGAGGTAAGCGAGAAAACAATCTTATTTACCCATTGACGTTGGTTGTGATGGGCGGCTGACGTCTACCTGGCTGCAACTAATGCTCTTCACCTGATTCTCAAGCACTTAGACGTCACCTAATAAAACACCAACGTCTATAATGTTATAGACGTCTTTGCTCCCTTAAATTGACGTCAATGGGCTTGTCAGGAAGGCGGGAAGACAACCAATTTCTACAATATAGACGTTGGGTTTCTGGGGTAACGACGTCTATGTGGTTGTAATTAATGCTATTCACCAAACTCATAGGCACTTCGACGTCCAGTAAAAGGGCGTCGACGTCTAAAATGTTATAGACGTCGGCGCCCCAAGACAACCGTCGTCTACTTCCCTGACAGGAAATGAAACCTCAATCCGATCAGTGCCGTAGACGTCGGCGCCTCGTGTGTTCGACGTCTAATGTGCATGCAAAAGGTAAATTAAAAGTTATCTTGGATGTCATATTAGTGAGATAATCGACATCTTGTTGACTATAGACGTTGGTTTTTGTAGCAACCGACATCTCAATTCATGTTAAATAAACCGCAGACTCGCAGTTTCGCAAACATCATTGCCTTCCTCCTCTCTTTTTTCTCTCTTGTGGCATTGCATTCCAGGTGCGTCTTTTTTTATTTAAACCTTTTAAACTTTGTGCAGTCCGACTATATTAGTCTTTCATCGATTATTTTCTGGTTCAACTGATTAAAACTTGTTTTCCTTGTGTTGTGTTTTAGTGTAGTTTTGTTCCTCTCTTGGGGTAGCGTAGTACCACATTCTGCCTTTGCTAGTTGCCTCCTAGAAAAAACGGCGTCTTTTGGATTTCTTATGGCGTTTCGACCCAAAAACGACCCTGGGTCGTTGCCTAGTTATCGTTTCACCGTAATTTTTCCCTCTTGCGGTTGAAAATGGAACTAGGCAAGAACCCAGGTTCGGTTTTGGGTTGAAATGTCATGAGAAATTCAAAAGACGCAAGCTTTTTTTTTGGGGGAAACTAGCAAAGACAGAGTGCGCTACTAGGCTATCCAAAGACAGGAACAAAACTGCACTAAAACACAACGACTATGTTAGACATCGGTTAATGCATACACCGACGTCTATAGTGACATTAGACGGCGGTTAGTGACATATTTGAAGTCTTTATAGTTTACTTAGACGTCGGTTAATGCTTACTCCGACGTCTATATAGTGCCCTTAGACATCCGTGTAGGCTTACATCGACGTTTATTGACGTCGGACATGGTAGTAACGGACGTCTGTATAAACGTTTGTTATGTGGATGTTCGACGTCCCATTAACGTCACCCGTAATGACGTCGGTTGTGAAAAAGACGTTAAAAGCCCAAAATAACAGACATCTAAAGCCCTTTCTATACTAGTGATACACATCATACAATCGATTTAAAGAAAATATCTAGCTCCACTTACCTTAGCAACAACAACACGGCTCATTGGAATGTCCCAAGTAGTAACCCCCACATAGAAATAAGCTATACAAAACCTACAAATAACCTTTTGGCGATGAAGAACAACCCTTAAAACCAATTTTGAGCTAGAAAGTGGAGAAAGGAATTACTAGCTACATGCAAGATAGAATCTTTGTATGAACACAACCCTAAAGTACGGAGGATGGAGAAGAACCACTTACCCACTAGAGAACGTGAAACTAATCGATCAGTTGGGAAACCCTTTGCGTCGTGGTCGCTTGGACACCACCTGATCAAAGATTTAACGGTTCAATGATTATGAATGGCAGAAAGAAAAAAGACAGAGAAAGGACTAACTAATTTTCTAGAGAGAAACAAAGTATTTATGCTAATAAACTAAACTAGATGGTATCAAAATCTATTTTAAACTTAATAAATAATCTGGTTTTATTAATATTATTTATCCCCTCTTTAATCCCAATTTTCACGTTCTCACACTTTTCCACAAAACTAAATTAAGAGTGATGTTTACCAAACTTACTCTTCTTTTATAAAGACTTAAAATAATTTGCTTTAATATTTTTAATTAAATGTGTTACTTTTTGTTAGTGTTTCCTTATTATTTTATTATTTATGATACTCTTAAGTATGGATCTAATATATATGTATTTGATATTATAAATTAAATAAATCACCTGTTTTTGTTAATTATTTAATTATTACTTTCTTCGATAATAAAATACAATATTATGAATACATGTATTTTAAAACTTGAAATGTGAGATGGTAAAAATGAGAAAGGAAGGAGCGACAGCACGTGATGAAGGCGACGGATAAACCGAATAGAAAATGTGGATCCCACCTTATCCGATCGCCGCGTCTCACGGAATTGATGGTTATTGGAAAAATTTTACATCGATTTGTTAGCCTTCGAGCCAATAACTTTTCTGCGCGTTGTTACAGCTCAAATCCTATTGTTTATGTGCGCGTGGTTTTAAAGTAATTCCAAACCATCTGTAATGGAATGTTCCAAACGTATCTTTCACGCCATTGTAAAATTCTCTTCCTAATGAATTTTCTAACTCATTATAGGTTGAACTTCTAACCTCCTCTTCTTTTTCAACTTACTTTTATTAACTTATTTAAATTAATCATAGTATGATATATAATTTATTAGTTAGAATTAAGTAATCAGCTCGGATATATATTTTATCCCTCATTTTAGTTTTAAGAAATAGTTTTTAATTGTAGCAAAATAAATTTTAGACTGTTATCTTATAAAATTGGTAGAATATTATCAGTTTAGTTTTTTCTTATTGTACTAAATCTTGTTTCCATTTATTGTAAAATGGAATAATAAAAAAAACATATGCAAGTAAAAGATAATCTAAATAGAGTAGAATTCTTCAAATATATTAATATATTAATCAATAAGTTTGTAAAAATTATGTAAGAGCTGTTGTAAAGAAAGGAAATTTTATTTTTTCTTTGAAAAAATATTTTTGTATGTCTTAGTTAATGAAAAAATAGTTAGGAAATTTTTTTGTCTTATTTTTGTATTTCTAAAGTGTACATCTAGTTTTCTAAAGAAGTATCTTACCTTATTTCACATCAAGGTTTGACAGCGGCATTTTTAGTTGTAATTAAACACATTATTTGTTAAAAAAGTTATTAAGAATAATGTAAGACTCGAAGTTAATAATTTATTTATTTACTAATTATGAGCATGGGTAATTTGTTTATGAAAGAACATGAATGGTAAGAGATTTGATAAAGAAGTTATGTTTAGAATTTGTACGGTAGGGACCGGACAGTGCTGAAGGGTACATGAGGACTACCTGCATGACCACCCGGCAACAAAGGCTTAGAGCTGGCCGGCACCTCCGCGGTCACCAGATCAAGCGGCTAAAGACAGTAGGAGCTGACTCAGATTGCTAAAGATGGCGGACCTGGGTGGATGTCCGGCGACGGCTTAAGCTCAATCTAGGCACAAGAAGGCCGGACG
>NW_014542365.1:1072395-1081317 GCF_000741045.1 Vigna radiata var. radiata | reverse complement strand
CCCATAAGAAAAACTATAAATAAGAGTCAAAGGTAAGAGGTAGTTGGTTACATTGAATGCACATTTATTTCACTCTCTTTCTATCTCTAACTTGGAAATTAAAACTGACTTGAGCGTCGGAGTATAATTAACAGGTACCCGACCGAACAGGACGCATAACGACCGGAAGTAAGAAGGAAAAGGACGGAAGGTTCCCGAGGAAAGTGTGAAGGATTAAGGAGACATTTCCCGACCGGAACATTTTGGCACCCACCGTGGGGCCGGAGGATTAATACCAATGGTGACCACGAGAAATGCTGTCGAAGATCCTAACGGAGTGATACGGGCATTGGAGTTGAGAATGGAGGAAATGCAACGAAGACATGAGGAAATGCAGAAGAAACACGAGGAGGAAATGGCGGCCGTGCAGGCCGAGTGTCTAGCCCAAATGAGGGAGCAAGCTGCGCATGCGAATGGGGAGAAAGAGCGGACACGGCCGTTGGAAGACGAGAGAGAGGAGCACAGTAATGCCCGGAAGAACGAGGAAAACAAAGAAGATGGGGGGAGAAAGGAGAAAGTACAATTTTGGTAAAAAATGAGGCACCCTCTGTGCCGGTGCCCTTTGCGCGGGCGATAATGGAAGTTCAGATACCCGACCGGTTCGTTCCTCCGCAATTCAAGATATATGACGGGACATCCGACCCCGAGGCCCACGTTAAATCCTTTGCAAATGCAATGGCATTTCGCACCGGCTGTGACGCCATCTGGTGTAGAGCATTTTCGCTGTCTCTGGAGGGAGAGGCGTTGGAATGGTTCGACTCCCTTCCGGACGGCTCAATAGAAAACTTCAAGGGATTAAGCAACATGTTTAAAAACCAGTTTGCCGCTTGTCGAACGCAGGAGGCCACGGTAGTTGACCTGATGAATCTCAAGCAGGGTAAGGAGGAGCCCTTGAAAGACTTCATGGATCGCTTTCAGAAAACCGTTCGGCGCGTGAAAGGACTCAGTACGGAGTTGGCTTTGCAGCATGTCATGCCCGGGTTACGTCCCGGACCGTTCAAGGACAGTGTGTGTCGGAATCCCCCCAAAAGTATGGAAGAATTGCGCCAACGAACGACGGATGAGATCAGGGTGGAAGATATGAAACAAAGTTACCGAAAGGAACTTCAAGAGGCAAAGGCGGAGAAGGAAAGTCGCTGAGATGTCCAGGGCGGCCGTTCCGGGAGCAACAAGGTCAGGGACGGACCACGGAACCCGCGATTCCCGCAGTATACGCAATTAAACGCCCCCAGGGCGCGGATATTGCAGGAATCTCTCAGCGCCCAAGTAATGCAAGTCCCGCAACAACGTCCGACACCCCCGGGAGCGGATAACTCTAAACACTGCCTTTACCATCAAAACATGGGTCACAACACTGAGGATTGTGTGACGCTAAAGGATAAGATTGAAGAAATGATCAGGGCCGGACTTTTACAGCAGTATGTCAAAGGCCACCGACCGGCGGAAGATCGGGCGGAGGGCGAGAAGAGGGGATATGTAAGGCAAAACTACCCACGCGTGGGAGAGAAGAGAGCGTACACCAGGAGTCCTCCTCGGTCGGAGAGGAATCACCGATCCTCCGACTGTTATAACGATCGGTACGCGGGGAACCGGAGGGATGACGGAAGAAGATCGCGCAGCAGGAGCCGAGAAAGGGCCCGTAGTCGACCACTGAGGGGAGTTATAAACACCATTTCGGGAGGATTTGCGGGCGAAGGACAATCTTCGTCCGCCCGAAAACGAAGTATCAGGACGCTGCGGTCCATCCACGCAGTAGAGGTCCCTAAAAGGACCATGCTCCCCATCACCTTTACAGATGAGGATTTCCATGCCCCCGACCCTGAACAAGACGACCCCATGGTCATCACCGTGGAGATAGCACGGTATGAAATAAGCAAGGTATTGGTGGACCAAGGTAGTTCGGTGAACATCCTCTACTGGAAAACTTTCCAGCAGATGGATATTTCAGAAGACCTGATCGTCCCGTTCGGTGAGCAGCTAGTGGGATTCGCCGGAGAAAGGGTTGACACTCAGGGCTACCTCGACCTGAGGATTCGTCTAGGCACCAGCCGTTCCAGCGAGGAGAGGAAAGTTCGATTTCTGTTGGTGGAAGCGAACACCTCCTACAACGCCCTGTTGGGGCGGCCATGTCTCAACACGTTCGACGCTATAGTGTCCACTCCTCACTTGACGCTTAAATACCCTACCTCCAACCGGACGATCTGCACGGTCCGGGCAGATCAACGGACGGCCAGGGAATGTTACGCCGCGGGTTTAAAGATGTTTCCCAGAGAGGTAAAGCAGAAAACCAGCCGAGCGGAGGTAGCCATGACCGATTTGGACCCCCGGACCAACACAGATGATCGCCTGGAGCCAATAGGCGAGACGATCCCAGTTCTTATTGGCACGGATCCTACCCAGACAACGCTTATCGCCCGGGGAATGGACCCGAAGATGGAAGAACGGCTCAGGGCCACTTTGTGGCGCAATCGCGATCTGTTTGCATGGACGGCGGCGGACATGCCCGACATTCATCCCTCTGTGGCATCCCATAAGTTAAGCCTGTGTCGGGAGGCCCGACCAGTGGCGCAAAAGAAGAGAAAGATGGGAGAAGAGAAGCGTAAGGTTGTGGATGCGGAGGTCAAAAAGTTGAAGGAAGCTGGATTCATCCGGGAAGTCACTTACACCACTTGGTTAGCCAATGTGGTTATGGTAAAGAAGGCAAATGGCAAGTGGTGCATGTGTACCGACTACACCGATCTGAACAAGGCCAGTCCGAAAGACTCCTATCCCCTTCCCAGCATCGACGCCCTAGTGGATGGCGCATGCGGCCATCGAATGCTCAGTTTCTTAGACGCGTATTCCGGGTATAATCAAATACCCATGCATGCTCCTGACGTCACCAAGACCGCTTTCATGGCAGATAGGGCTAACTACTGTTATGAGGTCATGCCATTCGGTTTAAAGAACGCTGGAGCTACATATCAAAGGTTGATGGACCAAA
This sequence comes from Vigna radiata var. radiata, assembly GCF_000741045.1. Lineage (NCBI taxonomy): Eukaryota > Viridiplantae > Streptophyta > Magnoliopsida > Fabales > Fabaceae > Vigna > Vigna radiata. The sequence continues at coordinate 1,078,295 of NW_014542365.1, read as the reverse complement.
TCTTCGCGAGCCAAATTGGCAGATGCATGGATGTATATGTAGACGACATGGTCGTGCGGTCTGGAGAAGGCAAAGATTATCTTGCGGATCTAGAAGAGGTGTTCGGTCAAGTCCGGAGATACGGCATGCGGCTGAACCCTGCCAAGTGCACGTTCGGTGTAGCAGCCGGAAAATTTCTGGGGTTCATGCTCACGTCCAGAGGGATTGAAGCTAACCCTGATAAATGTGAAGCCATCATGCAAATGCAGAGCCCCCGCACTCTGAAAGATATTCAACGGTTGGTCGGCCGCCTCACGGCGTTGTCGCGATTCATACCCAAGTTGGCCGAAAGGATCCGCCCTATCTTGAGGAAAATGAAGAAGGAAACCACGGATAAGTGGGATGATGAATGTGAGCGTGCTTTCGCCGACGTCAAGAGTATCCTACTGAACCCTCCGGTGATGAGTCGACCGGTCCCGGGCGAGGAGCTCCAAATATATTTGGGGGTATCCGAGATGGCCGTAAGCGCGGTTTTGTTCCAAGAGAAACCAGTCTTTAAACTGATCTATTTTGTCAGTCGAACTTTGCAGGATACCGAACGGCGATATCAGCACGTGGAAAAGGTGGCTCTGGCCCTTCTCACTGCGGCCAGGAGATTAAGACCGTACTTCCAAAGTCATCAAGTGGTCGTCCGGTCAGATCATCCCATATCGAAAATACTTCAAAAACCTGATCTTGCCGGTCGGATGGTTGGTTGGGCAGTTGAGCTATCTGAGTTCGGAATCCGCTACGAGCCCAGAGGATCAATAAAGGGTCAACACCTGGCAGATTTCGCAGCTGAATTGTCACCAATGGAGGGGGAAGAGTGGGTGTTGTTTGTTGACGGGGCATCNGGACGGACGGTTAGTGGAGNTGGGATAGTATTGGAAGGCCCAAACGGGTTCCTGATAGAGCACTCCCTCGTGTTCAAATTCAAGATCTCCAACAACCAAGCCGAGTACGAAGCTTTGATAGCCGGCTTNGAACTCGCCCNTGATATGGGGGCAAGACGACTCACCTGCCGGACNGACTCCCAACTCGTCGTGGGGCAGATGAATGGAGACTTTCAAGTCAAGGAAGAACACCTCCTGAGGTACTACCATAAAGCTTCGGCCATAGCCCAAACTTTCGAGGAGATAATCGTACAACACATACCCCGCGAAATGAACGCCCGCGCTGACATGCTCTCCAAGCTAAGCTCGGGAAAAGAAAAGGGCCAACTTACCACCATCATCCGGCAAGTTTTACTGCAACCGTCCATTGACTGTCAAGCTATAACCACAGACAATGCAGATGATTGGCGAAAGGAAATAAAGGCGTTAATGAAGCAACAAGATGACGGTGTCCGGCTCCCCTCCAAGGACACAAAGAAAATCGCACGTTTCCTAATGGTAGGGGAAGATTTGTACCGAAGAGGATTTTCATCCCCCCTACTGAAATGCCTAAGTAANGCCGAGGCCGATTACGTAANGGANGANTTNCACAANGGGATATGCGGCCTCCANACTGGAGGACGAACACTTAAATCGCGCATTGTCCGGGCGGGGTACTACTGGCCGACCATGGAGCAAGATTCGGCTTCCTTCGTGAAGAAATGTCTAAGTTGCCAGGCGCATGCAAACGACCAACACGCCCCTCCGCACAAATTGCACTCTTTGGTGGCTCCTTGGCCGTTCGCTCAGTGGGGGATGGATATCGTCGGTCCTTTCCCCTCCGGCCCGGCGTAGAAGAAATTCCTACTTGTAGCAATAGACTACTTCACGAAATGGGTGGAGGCCGAACCATTGGCCACCATCACGGCCGCCCAAGTGCAAAGGTTTTTCTGGAAAATAATATGCCGATTCGGCCTCCCCAAAACAGTAATCACAGACAACGGACGGCAGTTCGTGGATAAAAAATTCGAACATTTCCTACAGCAGCTAGGCATCAAACATTCGACGAGCTCAGTAGAACACCCTCAGACGAACGGCCAAACCGAGGCCATGAACAAAATCATCGTGGCAGAATTAAAAAAGAGACTAGGAGACAAGAAAGGTGCATGGGTAGAAGAGCTACCGGAAGTATTATGGGCCTACCGATGCACTCCCCGCGGAACGACCGGAGAAACCCCATTCAACCTAACGTACGGAACCGATGCTATGCTACCGGTTGAACTGGGGGAACCCTCACTAAGAAGGGAATTGAACGACTTAAGCTTGAATGACCAAGAGATGAGGGTCGAACTGGACACCCTGGAAGAGAGAAGAGAGAGGGCGGTTTTACGGGCGGAAGCTTGTCGAAGAATGACCGAGCGGAAATACAACACTAAGGTGCGTCCTCGAAGCTTTCAAGAAGGGGATCTGGTATGGAGAAAAACAGGGGAAGCTCGGCGTACAATGGCTCACGGCAAGCTGGCAGCCCGATGGGAAGGCCCGTTTAAGATTACAGAAGTCCTCGGCAACGGCGCATACCGACTTACAAAGTTGGACGGACGGCAAATAACAAACACCTGGAATGCTTCGCATTTGAAATTGTACTTTAGCTGAGGTTGTTTTTATAAATGAAATGATATGCGAAGTGACGCTTCTTCATTAGATTCCAATGTTCACCATGTAGCGCCCGGATTGATGAACGGAACCTTCTTGTCAAGTCGGTTGGGCAGTGAACGGCAAAGCCTACTGCCCGTAACATCCAATATTGATGAATGGATAAATCTTGTCAATTCCGAAAGGCTCCCACATTGAACGATCGGTCAGGGGGCAAACGGCAGACGCCTGTCCCCATGATCACCGCAAATACATTCGAGAAATTCATGCACGCGCAGACGTACGAATTCGCAACACGATAAAAATAACTACGTATTTAAGTAAACATCCAAAACGGTTCAAACGCCAAAACATGCAACCGTGCGGCAAATAGAGTACGCGTTAAAACGATAAAATTGCATAAGCGTTCCCACAAAATGGTCGTTAAACTAACAAAAAAGGAAGCGGACGATAGTGTAAACAACCCCTAAGCAGTTTACACTTCGTCCGCCCAAAACGAACCAAACAAAAACAATTAAATCATGTTTGTAATTACATATCTACTCCGGGACCGCCACCTCCCCATCCTAGGCTGCCACCTCCTCATCCTGCACCACCACTTCCTCTTCCTGGGCCACCGGAGGTCCGACGTACATTAGCTCCCCCCCATAAACATCCTTATCGATGTCAAAGCCCATGGTCAAGGGCTTCTCCACCTTCAGGATCACCTCCACCTGACGAAGGGCCTTGTAGAAACCTTCCTCGTGCTCATTGACCACTGTCGCCTTCAGCGTGGTTATCTCAGCACGGGCGTCCTTCAGGTCGGCCCTCAGAAGCTGCAAGTCTTTGTGCAGGTTGACGGTGCTCTCCTGCAGCCTCAACTCCACCTCCCTTTGCTCCGCAACCTTGGCCTTCAGTTCCTCGCACTCGGTGGCCAAGAGAGCATGGTCCAACCGGGCCTTCACTAGCGTGCCGGTGCTCGAGTTCAGTTCCGCCGCCAGCCGGGCCATCTCTTGTCGCGCCTCCTCCAAGCTTATCTTTTCTTTCTCTCGCTCTCCCTTCAGCGCGTCCAAGTTGGCCTGCAGGGTAGCCACCTTCTTCTGCTCATCCATCAACGATTTCTTTGACTCCTCGCTACCCGGAAGACCGCCGGTATCTTTCAAATACCCTATAATCGCTGTCGTCCGGCTGGACATCTCGAAGATGGATTCTAACAGGGCCGGCCCGGACATCGATTCTAGGAGAGCCTTGTGGGCGGAACCTAGATGAAGGTTAACCCGGCTGCCCACATTGTACTCTCTGCTGAACACACCGCCAGGAAGAGGAGCACACTCTCGGCGACTCTTTTTTGATGAAGGTTTATCCCCATCTTTCCTCGATTTCCTCCTCTTGCGAGCAGAGGGATCTACCGGAAGAGACCTCGAAGCCATGTCCGAAGGAGGAATGGTGGTCGCAGGATTCGAAGGACCGGGCCCGAGGGGGTTGGCCATTCCAACAGGAGGTGGTCTGCCTTGAATAGGAACCCCGGTGGGGATTGACCCCGTAGAAGGAACCCGGGAGGACGCGAGAGTAACACGTCCGGCTGGCGCTGGACGACGAGGAGGGGGTACGGTACCATCTTTGGGGGCGGATGGTGTGTTGGAACCGCCTCTCCGAGCAAGCAAAAAGTTGGATTGACGGGGATTGGGAGCAGCCATAATGTCTGAAAGNACATAACGAATTTAGTTAAGTAATCACTTTAAGAAAATGCAGAAAATTGAACCGATACTATACCGAGTGCTCTCCGGCTGCAATCCTCGAAAGGAAGGCAATCGACTAAGGCGCGGGCGGAGAGGCGGCGGGGGAGGGNGTCGAGCACATCAACCACACACAAGTCGGCAATGTCCAAAACTTCCTTCGGAAAAGCTTTCATCCTAGTTGGATTCTCCGTCCAATACAAAGGGAAAAGAGAGGTGCCATCCTCGGCAAAAAACTCACGCCGGCTACCCTCGGGAATGATCACCTTGAAAAAGGGTTCTTTGAAGTTCTTGTACGAGTCAGCATACGTTTTAAATAACGTCCGGTCCGACACGGACGACAACGAAACCCAACCCCCTTTTGGATTAGGACGAACATCGAAATAATACAAAAAGGCAGGAACGGTAGGTATAACACCAGTCGCCATACACATCACTCCAAAAGCTTGAATGTTGGCCCAAGAGTTTGGATGAAGCTGGGTAGGGGCTACGTTCAGGGTATGGAGCACACCCATCTGAAAGTTGGTGAAAGGGACCCGAATGTGAAGATGTTCGAACAATGTAGTGTAAACGAAGAAGAAGTCCTCGGGGCTTGATCCTTTCCCGTGACATACACGTTCGTTCTCCTGGCTGGCGGCGATCCTAATCAATCGACCGTCCGCTCCGTCCCGGACCAAAAAGGACCTGTCTACGAAGTCCTGGAGGCCAACACCAGAGAGGCTCGACGGTTGTGTTTTCGCATCGAAACCGGCCCAGTCATATCCAGCAACGGGCGGAAAGCCACCGTAAGGCACTAACGGGACAGGATCCACCTGTATACCACCCCGTGTTAAAAAGAGGGGGGTACCAAAGAAGATACGGTCGGCATCAGCGGCGGGCAATTCAGTCCCTGGGGGAATCACCGTCCGGCGAGGCACAACAACCGCTTCGACAGGAGGGTGCTCTTCAGGGGTGGGAGCGTCGTAGCTGGACCCCGTAAAAGACGAACTTCCCGACCGGCTGTCTTCACTCTCGCTTGCCACTCCACCGCCACCACCGCCGCGACCTGACGACTCCAGAGAAGACTCGATATTAACAATGGAATGCATCTTATTACCTGGGGGAAAACGAATTTGAGGAAAGGAAGCTGGAAAATATGCCAAACGGCTGGGACCATCCCTCATATTTATAGGAAAATTTTTGAAAACGGTTACGAATCTCTGCCGTTCAAAATTCTCAGATCGACGTCCCAGATTCAGAGCCGTTACAGTTTCCCAAACGTAACGGCCCACAGAAACACGACACGTGTCCTTTCCCGCCAGAGGGATACAGGATCACCTCCCCGGTCATGCCAACAATGACTCCCTTAAAACCCCACGGCAACCACAGTTGCCTCGGGCTTGGGGGGCCTATGTACGGTAGGGACCGGACAGTGCTGAAGGGTACATGAGGACTACCTGCATGACCACCCGGCAACAAAGGCTTAGAGCCGGCCGGCACCTCCGCGGTCACCAGATCAAGCGGCTAAAGACAGTAGGAGCTGACTCAGATTGCTAAAGATGGCGGACCCGGGTGGATGTCCGGCGACGGTTTAAGCTCAATCTAGGCACAAGAAGGCCGGACGTAGCCCGGACACCAGGAACGTCGCGCTGTCTTCGCGAAA